>NW_015555746.1:374028-391386 GCF_001515605.1 Sinocyclocheilus anshuiensis
AAAAGCGCTATACAAATAAACTTGAATTGAATTGAATTGAATTTTTGATCAGTGTAATGCACCCTTCTGAATAGTATTAATTTCTGTAAAAAAATTAAAAAATAAAAATAATAATCTTTCTGACACCAAACTTTTGAACGGTATGTATCTAGAGAACATTGAATATATTCAAGATGTACAGGCATTACAATTTTGACTGATATTATTAATAAACCAATAATAGTTTTCATAACAGATAAATGGCTGCTAATACAATTATATACTATATATAATTTTTATATATTATAAAAACTAAAAAACACTTTAGTTTGGGGACCAATTCTCACTTATTAACTATGACTTTTGCCTCAGTAAACTCCTAATTTGCTGCTTATTAAAGGGGTCATATGATGCGATTTCAATTTTTCCTTTCTCTTTGAAGTGTTACAAGCTCTTGGTGCATAAAGAAGATCTGTAAAGTTGCATAATAAATTACAGAACGTTTAGCAAACGCTGAGGAATCAAATAAATAAAAAAGAGAGCCTCCATAGCATAACATGAAAAGTAAAGATAACAAGCTTTTCAAAATGAAAACAAAAAGAAAAGTAAAAATAAACTTGCTGTCGGTGACAGTGCTTGCATGTTCTTTTCCCCCCACAAGAATACCAACATGTTCACCTTTGGTTTAAGAAGCGGTCTTTTAATTTACTTCAGCATGAAACCCATCCATCGTTTCCTCAATATTCCCATCATTTTTGGTGCGCGCAGCTTCACGCTCGTGCTGAGTATCAACCAGGCTCTACACTATAATACAAATGCCTCGTTTATAATGGGTTTTAATGTTTTTGTCTCGTCGCTCCGGCCGGGACACGCCATCACAGTATGGTAAGGGGCGTAACATTTCCGTCACACGATTGAGGTATCCCAACGCACTAGATAGCTGGCCAATCAGAGCACACCTCGCTTTTCAGACCAATGAGCTTTGTAAAAATCGACGCGTTTCAGAAAGGCGGGGCATAAATGAGACACAATAATGTACATTTATTTGGAAAATAATGTGTTTTATGAACCTTAAACCGCATAAACACATTTCATTACACCAAATACACAAAATAATGTTCTTTTTAGCAACATCATATGAGCCCTTTAATAGTTAGTAAGGTTGTTGTTAAGTTTAGGTTTGATTAAGGAATCTAAAATACGGTCACGCAGAATAAGGCATTAATATGTGCTCTATAAGTAATAATAAACAGCCAATATGCTACTAATATGCATGCTAATAATAAGCAAGTTAATAGTGAGAATTGGTCCTTAAACTAAAGTGTAACCAAAGATTATATTTAACAGTAGTATTAAATTGATAGATGGTGGCAAAAATAAAATGTTTATAAAATGTTGGATGTTATTTCAAACTTATCATTATCATCATCAGCAAAAGATAAACACACATACACACCATACACACTCACTCAGTTTTATAATTCCTGATCAAAGCCAATTAGTCTCACACAATCATTAGATTCAGAACATGAACGTGTGCAATTGTCTTCCTAACTCCACATGGAAAGTCTATTTAACATCTGCACTCCACGGCTGATGCAGAGAGCCTGGGACATCAATTAACTGAAATTGGGTACATGAGACAATACTGCAGCAATATCTCTGTCCAGGAAGAGGATAATGTAATTCTGTCCTTTTTGTCCAAGCAGACAAATCCAAAACACACACTAAATACATGAACACACACAGAAACACACCCACGCACGCACGCACACAAACACACCAGCTTCCCATCTATTTAACGCATTGATTTCTCCTCCCTAGCTGAAGTATTACCATCAGCATCCTGTGTCTATGTTATATGATCTGGCTTCTTTAGAGAACTCGAGACATGTCCCTTTTAGAGCTGGGCCTTCAATCACAGCTGTCTCCATGCCAGTCCCACTCACAGAGAAAAATGACTGTACACTGTCTCTACGGCAATGCACGGGTATTCTCCCGGGAAAAGGTCTGAGGAGAGATGGAGGGCGCCGAGATATTGGCACGTGCACATTTACACAAGGCAACATGACAAGACAATCATCTGACCTCTTTTGTTCCTGGCTACCTCTTGTGTGGCATCAATTTTTAGACTTTTTCCCTCTGGCTATACAAAATGTCAAAATTGCAGTGCTCATTTGCAATTATGTCAGTTGCTGGTTAAAAGCATCTGGGTAAAGACAAAGAACATGAACAACATTGGCCGTCTACACAAATCTAGATCCTTTTATGCTGGCTATAATGCAACAAAATCGAGAATTTTATTATTCAGTTAAACTTTAATAACCAGCTATATGGCGCTTCCTCTAATAAATGATTTTATAGCATGAGAACAGTAAACCAAGACAGGCAGTAAATACTGAATTACTCACACACGTCAATACAATTCAATTCAACACATTCCTGTTTGTTAACAGTGTTATTCAGAGCAGTGTTATTTTAGTATATATATAATCTATTTTATGTCAATTAACGTTTATTTTATTTTATTTCAAGTAATAAAAATTATTTTTAATGATTTTTAGTTTTAGTTAACTAATAACAGTGGTTTTCAACTGGTGGGTAGAGGACAGCAGCGAGAAAAAAAAAAGTTAAATAAAAAATTAAAACATAATTGTGCATAGCTAAGATACTAATTATTTTTTATATTTTTTTAATGTTACCATTAATATTAAAATAATAATAAATATAAAAACAATACATATCGAATCAAATGATGCAGATGTCAACATGAACTGGTTGCCCTCATAACATGCCCTCTAAGAACATTTGACCCAAAATAAATTAAATGCAAATTCACTAGCATTTTTGCTTCTATAGCATGAGAACAGTAAACCAAGACAGGCAGTAAATACTGAATTACTCACACACGTCAATACAATTCAATTCAACACATTCCTGTTTGTTAACAGTGTTATTCAGAGCAGTGTTATTTTAGTATCACTGAGATACTATGTTTTTTTTATTTTGAACCAGTTTTATTTTTAGATTTTCCATTTTCATGTTTGTTTTATATATATATTTTTTAATATATATAAATATATTAATGTTACCATTAATATTAAAATAATAATAAATATAAAAACAATACATATCGAATCAAATGATGCAGATGTCAACATGAACTGGTTGCCCTCATAACATGCCCTCTAAGAACATTTGACCCAAAATAAATTAAATGCAAATTCACTAGCATTTTTGCTTCTGTACAGCAAAAAAATCTGGGACCTGAAGCAAACCCCAGCTAAGACACTCTGGTTTAAATCATTCACTACAGTAAGGTCTGGACTAGAACAGAATGCATATGTAGCATGACATATGCTGCTAACAGGCAGTCTAGCACAGTGGGGCAATTTCACCACAATGGAATGATTCAGGATACGATTAATATGTTCTTCAGAATACAGACTACCTCAGAGATTCCAGAAAGCTGCAATGTAAAAATAGCTTCCTAGCTGCATCAGCCTGGCTTTATATTATCAACATTCCTGCAAAGAGGAACAAAGAGGTCAATTCACAAATTGCCTTACAAAATAAGCTTGACAAAAAAATTCAGCAATGAACTTTAACTTAAACTAAAATATGCTGCCATGTTGGTCGATAGATACATTTAAAAACTAAAGCAGTCCAGTCAATAATGCAACTGAGGAGAAAGAGGAAAGCTGTAATTAATGAGTATCAGCAACACTGGGCATCAGCTACTTTTAAGTGCCATGACATGCAACTCTGCTTTAGTTGACATTAACAATCTCCAATTAATGATGCATACGTGCTGCTTGCCATTCATTACACAATATTTTTTATATAGGCCTTATAAATGTCATAAGACTTATAAAGTACTTCTATGGGAAATGTTTCACAGTAGGATATTGGAATTGCCTTTCTCTTCAACAAAAACGCAGCCTGGACATTTTGCTAAATATCCTAATTTTATTTGAATATGATCATATTTTCCTCCATCGAACACTAACGGAAATCAGTACATTTAGATATTTGGGGTGATTTTTCCTGTGAACTGTTCCTTCAGCATTAAACACACTGAAATAAATAATGCCTTTCCTGCTGTTTACTGTCATTTATTAATTATGCCCACTATCAATGTATGTACACGATTAAATGAGCTCTATTATGTAAATTGCCCATTAACTTTCGCCATCATTTATACTGTTGCCTTCCATGTACATTTTGGTTACTTTTTTGCAGTACCCACGTGTTCATTCAAAGGAAACCTAAAAATGAAAGTATAGTGAGTTGTCATACAATATAAAAAATACTTTGAGGCTCTAGATAAGCTGTGCTCCAAGAACTTTCTCCAAGAACTTTCTCCAAGGTCATCTGCCTGTAATGATAGGTTTTCTGTTAAAAGGATTTCAACTGGAAGCTATAGATGGCCTTGAAAAAGACAGACAATCCCTGCAATTGGCTTTCTTCATTCTGAAGATCATCCAGACTGCAGTAAGTCCATAGTGTCGATAGAGTCAGTAGGTGTCTGAATAGTGATGGTAAGCAGACCGAAAGAAGTTCAGTCTGCCATTAAGAAACCTTTTTTTTTTTTGACACAGGAAAACCAACTAAACATAAACCAAAGCCTAAAGGTATTAAAACACATCCCTTAGCAGCAACCATAACAAGAAAAAAGCCCACAAAACCTCTGCAAGCAATCTAGTCTAGTTTATTAATAGGCAAACTCAAATGACACAACTGACAACTATGTGTATTTATCCAGTCCTATAGCCAGCTAGAAACTAACACAATTTACACAATTAGCATCTGAGTTCCATTATATCTACCTTCAGGCTGTGTAGAGCTTGGAACCATGTTTTCCAGCGAACAGAGTGATATAAATGAGATACTGAGCCGCAGCCACTGCTGAGGTTTTAAAACACCGCCTGGCGCCAAGGACCCCTGCCAAAAACACAAACCACCTGCTCTCCCCTTTACTCAGATCACAGAGGAGGAAACTCATGGAAAATGACAGAAGGAGAAACCAAAAAGAACTAAAAACAAAGCTCAGATCACATGACCAACACATATTATCACGATCAGTGGTTTAAAGGAGTAATAAAGGAAGGAAATGGGGAAAAAAAACTTCCACTTGAGTTTCTTGTCATGAGGCTTGAGCTTTATCAATGCAATTATGAAAAGAAGGCCTGAATATGGTCATGCCAGACTCAGACTCAGACAGCACACCCACAGACCACCCACAGTCTGTTCCCAACCATCTGATGCATACTGAACACAAAAATGGCAAGAACTGTCTGAAAATTTGCAGTTTCATTTTGGATTGCTTTATGCAACTTTTTGGAGTTGGGGTGTTTACAAGGTTAACACAATGTCCAAATCTTTGAAAGTTACTAAGATGTGTTGGCACTAGGAAGCAAACTAAATTTCCACAACTAGAATTGCATAATTGCACACTGTAGCATTTTTAAATTAGTACTTTTGATAGCAAAGTCAACACAAATGTCCATTTTTTTCTTAAGCCTGGTTGTGAACAGACATTGCTGTGCAGTTATTTGAACTGCAGTTTAGAACACTTTTTTCCTTCCATACCACATCTATTACTGTAGTATCAACTATTTAAGATAAACCATGAAAGGTACCAAAACAAAAGCAAACCATGGTTTTTCACTTTGTATGTACAGTATAAGTTTTTTTTTTTAATGCACTAGACTATATGTCAATAGTCCAAACTCTTAAAACTACAGTTTATCTCCTTGCCATTCCAATTCTACATACATACTATAGAGAAACAAGTTTCAAACCAAATGTAGTACCTACTATACAGTATTCAGTATTCGATTTCAAATATAGTGACCGAGACATATGCAAAATAAAACCACTACTAATAACGTCCTGTCCTGGGGTGTAACAGGAGGCATTTGGACTGTCCTGCCCCGCTTCTGAAAGAGGCAATGGGAAGCTGGCAGACCCTCACTGCCAAACCCTGACCCATTACATAACACACTCCCTGTACAGACATTCTGATTATGACAAGACTGAAAAGGAGAGAGGACAAGCAGCAAACAGTCCTCATCCACCCTCCCCATCCTTCGCTCCTCTGCGTGAGGGGAAAGACTAAAAAGTCTAATTCTACAGCTCCAGCTATTTCTCCACTTGGAGCCTCTCTATTTAAATGCAAATAAAGCTGTGTGGCAGCTGAACAGCTTGGGTGGAGGTGAGGTGCACAGCCCCTTGGTCCTTCTGGGGCCCTTAACCTGGCACTCAACCACTGGGTCTTAAAGCTTTTCATTCATTAGCAACCAGCTGATCAGAAATTAATTAAGGGTCTCAGACAATTTCTAAAAAAAAATTTTTTTTAAAACTTGTGAGTAGTTGATCCATAATGTGTCCATCTCCTTTTTTAATTCATATCTAGATGTTGGGTTAGCTATAATTTGCAAAATGTATCCATTAGGTCCCCAAAATTGTCACCATTTCCCTTTTCAACACTTTAATGACCTTTTTTGTCTTCGCTAGGTCATTTTAATTGCTCCTGCAGTGTGACGAATGAATTTTGAAGTACAAACATCCCAAAGCCCCTCAATTCAAAGGTCATAAAAGCTGTGAAATGGTTTTAAAAATTTCAGGACATATTAACTTTGCAACAGTATTTTATGTCAACTACCCATATATAATAACAATAATTAAATACTTTAAGAATATATTTTTGTCAGCTAACCTAAAAAAGTTTCTAACATTTATTATTTATTTTATTATACTATTGTTATTTATTTTATTATTATTAAATATACAAATATAATTTGAAAATATCATATTAAATAATATAACTGTAGATAGTAACTATTTAAAAAATAAGAATTTTTAGATATTATGATTCAGCCTATAATATGAAACTAAATTAGGTTACAAAATGAAAGTCATTTTCAAAAATAAATAAATACATACATACATACACCAGTTAGTGTTGTTTTTGTCCAGTGGACATCCTTGCACAATGCTTTGATTGAATATTAGTTCCAATGGCAATAGTCACTGTCTGCATGCATTGAGAGTGAACGGGAAGGGCATTCTATGAATCACATAACTGTGCGGCACTAAGCAGCCCTGCACAAACTGTTGAGTGGTGTGTTCGTCTGTGAGTGTGTTTGTGTGTGGTAGGACCATGAATCACTGCCGACCACTCGGCCTGGACCGCATTAACCTGTCATTTACATTCCTGCTGTGTGATGTATGGTCAATGGGGTCTGGCTCTGGAGCAGGTAGACCAATTTACAAGCCTCATATGATAAAAAGAATTTAAAACAAAAGGGAAAGACACTCAGGCACAGATGTTTCCCAGTTGTGTTACAATAACAAGCCTAGATGTACTAGTTTGTCTAAAGTTTTCTCTTGTATTTCCGAAGCATTCAACGATCCCCTTTAAAGCATTGTCGCCACAGTCATACCATTCAGAGAAACTATCAGTCAATCTTTGACTACTGTGTCATATCTCACATTGTTTGTAGCATACTGCAATAACATATCATACATGGCTTATAAAGCGCAAACGGTCAACTAACAATTCAACAACATGCATTTTCAACTCCAGAAAGATTCTAACACCTGAGGAAATACAACACGGGAAAGTTGGCGGACGAATCTTTCATTTTGTTTCCTTAGTAAAGAGGGTAACAAGCAAGAAACTTACGTGAAGATAAAACTGTTTCATCAAGTTAAACCTGTTTTTTTTGTTTGTTTTTTGAGTACATACCCCATTTTCTTTCAAATTGAGCTCTTTTGAATGACTAGAACAAAAAGAAGTCTGAGAAAACCTCAGACAAAGAGCTAAACATTAAACAAAAAACTGGTAGAACTTGTTGCAAAGAATTGTCCGCATACACAAGAAACCAGCTTTATTACATTTCAGAATATAATTTTCTTACATAATTAAATTCCATAATATAGTTTTGTGTCTTGCTAGACTAAACTAGACTACAAGGTCAAAAAAAAAAAATAATTCTTTACTGCTCAAACCCGAGTGTAAAAAAATTAAGAATAATAATTGGCTACAGTATGACTAAAAAACTGTGCCATGTAAAAACATGAAAAATTAAAATTCTGCAGTATAGTAAACACTACATATTTACAATTATTATAACGTTCACTTCTAATTTTATATCTGTTTTATAAATCACCCAAAGTAAATCTTCTAAGAGATTTTACAAGGAGCAAAATAGTCAAAACTGTCATTCCAAATCAGTATGATTTTCTTTTCTATGTATTACAAAAGTAAGTGTTTAGCAAAATGTCCAAGCTGCTCTTTTTTCATACAATAAAATAGACAGTAACCAGGGACTGTTAACTTGTGCACATTGGTTCTTTGTGGTCACCAGACACATGAAAACCAATAGCATTTGAAGTCACGGATGTTGAATCTGGCGTGAAGTATCTCAAGGCTCCAATTGTCTGCAAACATGAATAAGATTTTCAGCAAATACATTCCACACAGAAAGCTCTTATATGGCTTCGGAAGACTTGGATTATAGTGTGTGACGGCTATTGACTATTTTCCTGATGCTTTTTCGCCACTTTTTGTCCATTTTGGGGCTTAGAAGTACAAATCACCATCCACTTTCCAAGAACAGCTAGAACCTCGGACATTCTGTCCTATCATCTCTTTGTGAAGAAAGAAAATCATACAGAGTTGGAACAACAGCCTAAAATCACGGGGAAGAATTTGAATTTTGCGTGAGTTATTCCTTCAAAGAGCTTTGTCAACACAGTTATTAATATTAGAACTATTTAGTGTCTTTTTATTTTATTGGGTCTAAAAATGAGAGAAATAATTTGATTGTCGAATACATGTAAATAGCACATCTAGCATATTTGCATTTGACCCTCTTCTGTATTCATCTTGACAGCTTGAAAGGCTCCTGTGAATTTCAAAACATTAATTATGCAATTTGCATGTGCATGTGTCAGGGGCGCAATGCTTCTGTTTAATTAAGCAAGGTTCCACGTGGAAAACATGCATGAGCAGGGAGTGGGCGGGTTTATGCTAATTTACTCTCAGCTGCTCATAAGGATTGTGTATAATCTTAACAGGGGATTTCACCAGCATGCATATTATGCTAGTTTTTTGCGCAGTGAATGGTTTGCGATGGTTGGGTCTCTTTAGGGCCGTTTCAGGAAGCTCGTAATGAAATGCAGATTCAAATCACTTCTGTCACAGTGTGAGTTATTGCTACCTGGCGGGATTCATACACTAGAGACAGAAGTTATCAGGATGATTTGGTGATTACTGTTCTGTTATTCACATGGTGATTTGACTGTGTAGTATGCATTGATGAGGACTATAATTGGACTGAATATCATTACCGATATGACATCATGAAAGAACACTGAAATGTGTCGTTAGTATTTGCGGCCCTTGGGGTTAAACAGGTTTCATTTGTTGCAAAAAATGAAAATTCTGTTATAATTTGTTATAAATTTCAGTCTTATTCACTAATCTGGATTAATAAAATAAAAACAAATTGAAAATTATACCATTTACAATAACTATTTTGAATATATTTTAAAATGCTATTTGTTTTGGTGATGGCAAAGCTGAATTTTCATCAGCCATTACTAATATGCAATCATTCTAATATGCTGATTTGGTGCTCAATTATTACTAGAATGATTTCTGAAGGATCATGTGACACTGAAGACTGGAGTAATGCAGTGATATTCCAAAAGATTCACCCACAAAGTTTAAACTACTCCACCTTGTCACGGAAACGGGTGTGTGGCGGCAGGCAGGACGACGAGGACGACAACGATTCCGATAATGACATTTATTGTAGACACAACAAGGCAGGTTCAGGTAGGTGAGACACACACTCGGGGTAACATTAACAATAACCACCATGGCGGAACTGGGGGCTCAAGTAGCCATGGCGGAGCCGGGGACTCGGGAGGCCATGGCGGAACAGGGGGCTCAGGTTGCCATGGTACACACACTCGGGGTAACATTAACAATAACCGACAACAATGCTCAGACAGACAGGAACTAATATGGGGTGAATAATTAGAGGCAGACAGGTGAGCACAATGACGGTGATTAACTAATGATTAGATGGGCTAAACCAACACAAAGGGAAGAAACCACAACAAACAGTCCACAGGGGCGCTACACACCTCTTTCTTTTTTACTCGTTCTCTTTTTTGTACTTGATTTTGCTTTACCTTTCATCTTTTCAATCTTCATTCTTACATTATTCATTGTGCCTTCAATTATTCACAATATTTTTAAAAGTTGCTTAGCTGTTCCCAACCTCCTTTTCGTACATTATGTAGGCTAAATGTTCAGTGATGATTATATATGCAGCCCTTCACCAGCTCACGTCTCTGAATTTCCACTTAACATGTTTTACTTCACCACCGTTCTCTAGGGTTTACATCAACAGAGAGGTGCCAGACAGCAGGGCAGTTAGTGTTAATGGCTCCAGAGTTGACAATGTCACTATTGTTTTGCATTTAGTTTTATTAGTGAAAATGGTGATTTGGGTATATGGAAATATATAGTCTCATTTGCACCAAACACTTTACTGATTTTTACAAAGAAATGTATCAATATAACATAAGCTAGTTGACCACATCAAGATTATATTGCTATTGTTTTTTATCCAGTCAATCTGCTATGGCAAATTGCTGTGGTTACAGGAAATCAAAGGGTCGCCACTAGCTAACAGAGCCCCAACATGAGTCTATGTCATGGGAGTCCATCTGGCAATAACAAGCCACTCTGTGTCATTCGTAGCTTGCTGCTCAAAAGGCTAATGATTGAAGATAAAGCTCATTACTATTCCAGACTACATCTCCCTTGTGTAACCACCAGATCCGGACTTGACAAAGACTGACTATGGTCTGTGAATTTAAAGATCACCAAACAACATGCGTTACCAAAACCAAATACAGTAATAAAAACCAATACCTGGAACGAAATGAAATACTTCATAAGAAATTATCTATAAAATGGAGCATTCATGGATAATAATAATAATAATATAAATAATGTATTATAAAATACATTATAATATATTAAAATATTAAAAATGTTTATTAATTCTTAACAATTATTTAATAAAAATATATCAAATGTATTAAATTATATTGTTTAATAATAATTATCATAATTATTATCACCATCATCATTACTATTAAATTAAAATATATTACTACAACTAATGTTAGCAAGTCCAGCTGGATTTATACATATTCTGGCATTTTCTAAATTCTTTGGAACAATTTATTTCCAGACGGGGGAAGGGCTGGTCCACATTTTAATGTTAATGGCATTTGTTCAAAAAGAGAGTGGCAGTATTATAGATCACAACAGTTATGTAAATCCAGAGTATGGGACGGGCCCCTCTGTGCTTTAGAGCCATGTGGCCTTCTCAAACACTGAGGGGCAAGACTCTCTTTTAACAAAAGCTACTCAAGCGAGAATCACATCAGAGACGTTTAGTGTAAAGGGTTCCTTGAGTAGAGGAACAAACTTTGCAAATCCCACCAGATTCAGTGTGCATCACATTACACTTAATCCCAGCAATTCAGGACGGCCAGTTTTAAACGCTCAATATTAATAAAGCAAACTGGGAGAAATTACCAAACCCCGCTCTGCTGCATAAGCAAACACATTTTAAATGGATGCGACTGGTAAAGTGTTCTTACTATTAACCATTAATAATTAATGACTATTCTCAGTTATTATTCACCCTTTCTCTGGGGTTTACAAATAATCCAGGCATTCGTTTCAATGGCCAGAGTCCTTTGAACCTTCACCGTCATTGTCAAGTAGCCAATCAATGAATAAACTGCTTTTGCAACGCCCTTTCAGACTAAACCTAGTTAGTTTCTAAACACTGAAAAGCTCAACAAACAACAAATATACACTACAGACACTAAAATGCTTTGTGAATGGACACATTTAGTCAAACACCAACTGTCATTCAGGTCCATTGAGGGGGAAAGTATCTTGTAAACAGAGGGGTACAATATATAACATCTGTGCATCTAGTTCACTATAACAGATCACCAACTAAAACATCCTCACTTGATCACTAGAATACTTGTCTTTACATACATAGTGACTATATATAGATCTTTGTTTATTTCCCCTCAATACAAGATCTGCCCAAAAAAGGCCCAGTAAACTGTAAACAAAGAAGAAGAATTAACCAAGCTCGCTGGTCGCCTTGAAGTTCCACCCATTGTGCAGAGAGCATGACACTACAATACACCATTCTACCCAGCAACAAAAACCCTCACCCAAGCTTCTCGTTTCCACCAAAACACAATATGTGTGCACAAACACTTAATGTGCAGACCATTAATAGCTTAATAAGTGGATGGAGTCACTGCAATAAAACACATTTGAATATATCAAACCATTCCTGTGGCTGCAGGACACCCTGTGTCAACAGAATCAAAGTTACTAATGTTGTTATTGTTGGACACATTTTTGACATGAGGAAGGGACAGATGGCTACAAAGCAGCAAGGACATCCCACCCATCTATTGCACAATGCAACTTCAGCCAAACAAACACAAAATCAAAGACTGGGGTAAGAAGTGGCAGCAAGACGCCAGAATGAGAGGCAATCAGGTTTTAATGCACAAATGCCAAACCATTATTGTTGTCCTGTTTATGAGACAAGTATCTATGCCAACTGCTACTAGTAACATTACGTATGTAATGACCAGTCAGAATGGCTACTTTAGAGTAAAATAAAAAATGCTACAAATGGAATTCACACTAGTGTCTAGCAAGTGTGTAATAAATAAGTACTAGCAAAATCAATACTGCTAACTATTGGGGTAGTTAGTAATAAATACACTAATACTAAAAAAATAGTTACTAGCATGATTGACAACACAACAACTGGAAAAACATACAGTACTAGTTGGAAGTGAATAGTGATGTCAGAACCAAAGATGCAAAAATATGTTACCAGTAACAATGGACTAGTTACATATCACTGTTGTATAGCTAGCTAAAGAATAAGTACTAGTATGTAATGAAGAACGTAGCCTACTAACTGTGACAACTAGCATCTAACGAATAAGTAGACTAATGGTTTAATAAATAGATACTAGTTAAATTAAAACCATGGATGAGTACTGGAGACATAAAATAGCTACTAATTTTAATGAATAAACGTTACAGCGACTTAACTAAGTAATCTTTGTTTATTTAGAGAAGCCGGTTATGAATCGGATCGATATAAACATCCAAGTATCTCGCTACAGGCCAAGTGAAATGATGTTCATGTAAACTCCTCAGATCGATTCATTAAAAGGCAAGCATACAAACCTTTCACTTGCGTTTCATACTCCGCAATGATCTCCTTGTCCTTCTTGATCTTCGTCTGAGATGACATTTTTCTTGAGGTATAAATGTAGAATCCAGTGATATGTTGAGCCTTGCGCGCGAGCTCCCGACTCTCACAGTTTCCAGCTTTTTTCCCCCTTCTTCCTCACCGGTACCTATCAGAAGTGTTCTTCAATTTACATCTGCTGGTAATCCTGATACTTTCCCCTGCGGAAATAATAAGCACAAGGGCAGCTGGAAGCACCCCGGGCACACCTGCGCGTTCTCAGATCCCTCGCGTTCAGAAGAGCTGCTGGGCTCGGGGAGAGGCTGCTTCTCCTTGCTCAAGATCTGCCATCTGAAGTGACTGAAGAAAATACAATTCCTGTCTACAAGAAGAGGTTCCGGTATGAACGATGGCGTTGTGCCCATGCCGTTTATGTGGTCCTCAGGTCCGCGTGCTCTGGAAGGATGAGTTGGGAGATGGCATAATCTGAGCTTGATTGGGCTCCGTTGCATTAGAATCTCAGCGGCAAAGCAAAAAACATACTAGCGCCCGAGCGTCGTATGAGACTCCTCCTATTGTCGAATTCACTCCCTCAACCAATCCAATCAGTTCCATATGCACCCCTCCCAGGGCACACACACACAAACACACACTCTCTCACACAGGGCGTTTCGTTTACACTTCCATTCTTTAAAGCCAATGTGTTTAGCTCAAGGTATCATTTTCCTCAGAGGTATCAATGTGTTTGTTTTTGTCCCATTTCTCATAGCTATTAACTAAAATATGGAGTTATAGGCTACACACAATAGATTACATAAAGCTGTAAGGACCCAGACCAACACTTGACACAATTACCTTTTAATACACGCATCACTGCCACAAATATCATTATTGCAAAATAAACCATGTCAGGGTGATCAAAGTGATCCTGAATAACCCTGAAGAAGGTTTATTTTGCAATAACTAAGCAGAATGTGCATTAATCTTACTACTTACCAAACAAATAAATACATGGACATAACGATTTGAGTTAAAAATGTAAAATTATTTTACTATGTGAGAGGAATGAGGAACACTAAACTCAACCTGTTGAGGTTTATTTAAAAAAAAATTGACCAAATAACTGTATTTTATCCTATTTATACAGTTAGTATGAAAAATTTAATTGCATTGACAATACCAATATGACTTTTTATACCTTACTTCTAGAGGCCACAGAGAGATTTAAAGGGGTCATATGATGTTGCTAAAAAGAACATTATTTTGTGTATTTGGTGTAATGAAATGTGTTTATGCGGTTTAAGGTTCAAAAAACACATTATTTTCCACATACTGTACATTATTGTTTCTCCTCTATGCCCCGCCATCTGAAACGCGTCAATTTTTACAAAGCTCATCGTTCTGAAAAGCGAGGTGTGCTCTGATTGGCCAGCTATCCAGTGTGTTGTGATTGGCTGAATGCCTCAAGCGCGTGACGTTACTGCCCTTACCATATTGTGATGCCGTGTTCCGGCTGGAGTACAAGACAAAAACATTAAAACCCATTATAAACGAGGCATTTGTTGCATCCAGTGGGGACATAATTACGGATTATAATGACTTATACTGTCTTTTGCCGCATAAACGTAAAACCATGTCTGAAAGGAAAAATTGAAATCGCATCATATGACCCCTTTAACGTGACCACAACCATACAGGAAACAGTTGCTGGATGATGGTCATTCAGAAGTGTCATTTGAATACTGCAACTGACCAATCAAAATGCATACTGAGATGCATCACAAAAACACACACACGAATGAAAGGAGGAGATATTAGTCAGTCTCAGGTCACTATCACTACACAGCATTGCATTTGTCAGTTTAGTCAGGAACATGGTTAAAAGGGTGATAGTTACCTGAAAAACTGGGAATGGAGGCTCAAACCACATTTCTAAACCATGTCACACACACATTCATTCCTGTCCTGTAATTCATGAGGAAAATGTGAGGTCTAAAACTAAGGATGAATATATGATGGTTGCATACAATCTTGTTTTAAAGGAAATAAGAAACAAACAGCACAGATGTTCAATTCACACTAATTTTCTGTGGGTGTTTCATAATTAGATTTGCATAATATGGCAGGATGTGTTAAAATGTGTATTAATTTAACATCCAATTTGTTTTGCATCTAAAACCTTGAGTGCTCAAGATGAATTTAGGATGTCCAAAACACGAGCTCTGTTCATTCAGGTGTCAGAGATGTTCAAAGATTTGATGTTCTGAGAACTGAGACGGTGGCCTGACAGTTCCTGTCAGCGAGGTGTTTAAACCTGCGGTTTTAGAGACCCACATCATAGCTCTGTCATCATGTCATTTTATCTGCAATCTTGCAGTGCAGAAGAAAAGCTCTTAGTGAAATGGTCTGTGGTCTGAGTGACACTACAAAACACTGTAAGATGTGAGATTAGAATTCAATGACAAAATCAATAGTTAAATGGGCATCCAAGCTATCCTATACATTAACACAGCATTCTCACTCAAACACATGGTGAGAAATACATAGGACCTATATCTCACCTACTATTGTGTCATTTCTTTCAGAAAATTATTTCAGTGTGCTGCATTACTCTGTGGTATATTTATAGATGTGGGTTTGCATATCACTACCATACTGTTAACATTGTCACTGATCTATCCAACACAAGCAAAAAAAACTTTAGTGTTTCTGTAGCCAACCAGCAAGAGTGTCTTGAGCAGTGTTTAATACACAAGACTTGACCTTTTCAAAGCACACTTTCACAAGCTTGAAAACTGAATTTTTATGATTATGATATCCAGTCTTCAGGTAGACTTTATTACTGATCTTTGAATGATTCATAAATCATAATCAATGCCACCATACGTTTGGTCACAAGTTTGTTTTGTGAAGCATCAATGAAGCCAAGTAATGGCAAGCAGGGCTGTTAAACATCCAGAACTGAATTGTAAATGCCTTTTAAATTCTAAATCAGTTTCTAAATTTTAATTACTGCAAACAAACCTATTTTAAACACGTCAAAACCCTCGAAGTTCGATAGAATGATAGATTGAATGAACTATAGATTGATAGATAACTAGAATGACAGACCGGTCCGGTAGATAGAATGAACGATATAACAAACGACAGATAGTTAGAATTAGAGAGACAGAAAGAAAGACAGATGATAGTTACATAGACAAAGAATAAATGATAAAATGATAGAATGAACAATAGATATCTAGAACTTAGACAAAAAGACAGAAATATAGATATATAATAGACAACAGACAGACCAGCAGACAGACATATAAAACAAACAATGCTAGAATGATAGACAGAACAAATGGCAGATTGCTAAAACAACAGGCAGACAGACAAACAGGTAGACTGAATGAATGATATACAGATTAAACAACATATTTACAGACAGAATAAATGACAGATAGCTAAAACAACAGGCAGACGGGTAGACTGAACAGTCGACAGAACGAGCAAACGTTAGAACGATAGATAGATAGAACAATAGACAGAGGCGGACAGTAGTGAAGTATTTTTACTTAAGTAAATTTTAAAAGTATCTGTAGTTTATCAGTGTTTTTCTTTGGAAAACTTTACTTCACTACATTCCAAACATAATGTCATACTTTTTTACTGCACTACATTTCATAAATAAAAGTTGTTTGTTTTACCTTAATACTTAAACAATGTAGTGCTTTCTTGTACTCAAGTAAATCTTTGTTTGAGTTGCTTTTACTTGAGTAAAAGAAAGTAATAGATTTCTAATGTAATTAGAATTAAATTATATTTAATATGAAACGTAATGCAGTAAAAAGTACAATAGTATGCTTTGGAATGTTGTGAAGTAAAGTTTTCTAAAGAAAAACACTGATAAAGTACAGACACTTCAAAAGTACTTTTAAAGCAGAGTAAAAATACTTCACTACTGTCCACCTCTGACAATATATAGAACGATAGATAGAATGATAAGATAGAACAACAGACAGACAGACAGACAGACAGACAGACAGAC
>NW_015555746.1:391938-400934 GCF_001515605.1 Sinocyclocheilus anshuiensis
ATAGATAGAACGATAGATAGATAGATAGATAGATAGATAGATAGATAGATAGATAGATAGATAGATAGAACGAAGGACAGAATGATAGATACAATGACAGAACGATAGATAGAATGATAGGTAGAACGATAGATAGATAGATAGATAGATAGATAGATAGATAGATAGATAGATAGATAGATAGATAGATAAATAGACAAACAGGTTGGTGCCAATTCAATTCATATTCATGCACATTAATTCAAAGGGAAGCAATTCTTAAATTCTGAATTTCATTAATTTAGCAAAGTGAAGGAGGCTGAGGAACATTTTATAGAACATCATCGGCTATATTAGGGCAATGAAGATGCCAACAGGGGCACAAGAATGTATTATACTGTTTTTTTTTTCATGGCAAAAGCAATTTACCAAGCTCTGTGCCCCTCCTCTCGCTTCTTCACTTCTAGGCATCTCAGGGGGCAGCAGCCTGGGAAACTATGACTTCAGTGTTTTTGAGGGACAGAGCAGCATTGTGAGGTTCTTCTCAGTATTTCAGCTTGAAGAATTACGGAGAGAGAAAGAGAGCTTCCTCCAGGAGGCTCAAAACACCAGAATGAGTCACTGCTGAGAATATATGTGCCATAGAGGACACTGTCTGGACCACTGCCAGGGTATTAGACCACTGAAGATGAATGAAATTTGGACAAGTTGAGAAGCTGGAAAAAAATTTGTATATACAGTTTTATGTTTTCTTTCGATTACATGACCAATATCTGATGCTACATATTTATTTTACGGAAATTATAGGATTAAGATGAAATCTTACCTTCAGCTGCTCATAATCACTGCAACACATACTCCGTGAAACAAGACAAAATCCTACATAAATGTTGCTATAATCACAGCTACAGCCAAAGTATAATGCCAAGAGCAGGTTAGAAATCCGAAATATGTGCCTGCATATACTTCCCATTCTTTTATCATCCACATCTGGCACAGTGGGCTATTCCCTGTCATTGTGAAATTAATCCAGGTTAGATTATTTCTGTCATATTTGCAATAGAGAAAAATATTATGCAGTTTAAAATCAGTTTAACATTCTGGAATTGACATAAATGTAAATAATGATGTAAAAGAACTAACATTATCTTTTCCTTTTGGTGTTTTGCCACTTGTTTTATTAGGAGGAGACAGTTTAAAGGATGGGGAAATGGCATCTGGAAATGTCTTTGGCCAATTTCAGACTGTCATTTTTCAAACTCCAACTCTTACTTTTTAAAGCTCTAGAAAAAAAAAGAAGAAGAAAAGAATGGGTTAGGTCATTTATTTTAAATATAATACCATTTTTATATTCATGTTTTTTTTTTTAATCTAAACAAAATGCAATATTGTGTTTACAGTAAATGTGAAACACTTTCTGCTCACAAGACCCTTTCAGGTTACTGAATTGTGCATTTTATAGATGTAGTTGGTCTAGTGTAGATCATGTGACAGATAGAAGGAAAGTGAGAAAGAAAAACAGCAGGAGAGGAAGATAGATTGATAGACAGAACGAGATGTGTTGGAGGCAGTTAGTGATGCCCACAGTATCAGATATGGCATATATTCAAACTGATATGCCACAACCAACACAGTATGTTTACAAGATTTTACAAAATGTCAAATTTAACAGCTGCCAACAGCTCTGGAACAATACATTGCAAATAACTGTACACTGAATTGGATTCATTAAATTACATTTACATTAGTGTAATATGGGTCGAAAAACCAAAATCAGTATTTTTATATGCATAATATTTAAAATGTTGCCTTGGCTTCAGTGCAGTAACAATATAAAAATAAAAACAATTAGGCCTTTTTAATTTAGCAAACCACATGTTTTTATAATACCATGCTTTTTCTCACAGTATAAATGGGTCTTTAATGCATAAAAAATAACTACCTTTTTTTAGAAAGGGGATCTCTCACAAGAAAATCATCATATTTCGGGACCATTGGCATCAAAAAACTTAAAAAAAAAAAAAAAAAAAACTGCTTTAAATACTTTGCAAAGTGGTTAAGGTTATGATTAACTTCATAATGATCACTTAGGTCTGACAAACAGTAGCATTTGTGGTAGTTTTTTTAATGGTTAATTGTCTGAGTTTAACTGTAGAGTATCACAGGCCATGAAACCAATGCAGTCTTACTTTTCCTGGCAGGCATTACCAGTTTCCCTTAATTACACACACACTGTGAGCTATTATAACAGATTTGCTTCAAGGACAAAAAAATGTGTCTAAAAAGCTACATGTTTTTTTCTCGCTATTTCTTTTTTCTTTTAATAGTTTGAAACACTTTCCTTCCTTTGATATTGTTCTTTAACACCCTTTATTGTCTATTTCTGTCCTCTTTCTTTCACTTCTACACTTCTCTCAATCTCATTTTTATTGTCTCATCCCTCTTTGTTCATATAAGGAGAGACATTCTGGCAGACAGTGTTTCAGGGGAAACACAGGACTTACAGTTTAAATCATGTGTAGTGCTGCTCACAAATAGACTGAGGCTACACACACTGCAGCCCATGGAGAACACAATAACAATCAGTCCCATCTGGCTGACAGCACCAGTCCTCCATCCCCCAATCCAGTCCTCCAGTCTCTCCTCACGTGATCTCTGCAGTCTGCAGCTCTCTCTTCTCTAACTCCGTCTGCAGACAACAAGTCCTTTCAAAACTTCTGTCTTTGAAGTTTGTGTTGTCACAATACTGGACAATATGCATGAAATAAAATTTGAGCTCTAAGATGTACATAAACAATTACTAATAGCCAAATAACATAGAAGTTGTTATCTGGAAGTTATTATGAAAGTGACATTAATCAAGAAAAGAGGCACATTCGGGGCAAAGATGTGTCACAGAGTTTCTAGTAATTAAAAAATCATATTATTCCATCAATATTGTTTTTTTTGTCATTACACAAAAACAATCGAGGGGAATCTTTAGGCCTGCTGTACCCTAAGTATGAATTCATGGACTTTAAGTGGTTTTCAGTTTGAGTTAAATTAAGTTTATCATATGATATGTAATTAAAACCTAATACTTAGCACCTTTAAACGTGAAGTAATGCACCTGTTTTCTCTAGTGGTCATTTCAAATCACACAGTTGAGGGTAAAGCGTAAAATTATATTCAGTTTAACACATTTAATTACAGAGTGCAGCATAAACATAATAGACAAAACATAGCGTTTTCATTGAAAAGGTTTGTCCCTTTCGTCTGGTTGCCGCATTATTCTATTATGGCTTTTATTTTGAAATCTGTAAGAGCATTGATGCGCACTAGTGACAGGAAGTCCGCTTCATGTACACGAATCGGTTTATTTGAACAGTTCATTTCAAATCACTAGTTCAAGAAATGATTCGTGTATACTTTTACGTCATTGTAGTGGAACCTGACATCTATTCCAATCAGTTCGTTTTAGCGACATAATGTTGTTAATTAAAGTATTTTTTCGCCCCATCAAACAGATATTGGTAGTCTACGCTTCAAATGCACTTACCATCAGCTCACTTCGAAACGGACAGGTCTGAGCGTTCTTGGGATAGTGAATTAATCAGTGTGCCTTATTTCATAATTAGCATGCAAGTTTCCTTTGCCTATTAAATCTTAATAAAGCAAGATGTCCTGTTGAATTATGTGGAATGTATGGTATATTATAACAGCCCATATAAAACGTGACTTACAGTTGTACCAGATGTAAAGGGGAAGGAGTGCGTGCTTTAAATACATGTGTCGACCAAAAAAGCACTTGTTTATCGTCGAACCTAACTCCTGTTGTCAACCCGTTGAACTGATTCAAATGATCCGACTGACTCATGAGCAGTGTTGCCAAGTCCGCGGTTTCCCCGCGGAATTGGGCTACTCTAACACTGTTTCCGCGTGTTGTTTTTAATGGCCGCGGGTTTAAGCGACCACAAGAACGTGATATTTAGCCCCTAAAATGCGATTTTACCGGGGAACCCTCCCCCCCCGTCTAAACGCGATTGGGCTAGTTTTGAGTAGCAACGGAGTGGGTTTTGTTGTGAAAATCTGGCAACCCTGCTCATAAGATCGATTCGGACATTAGGGGCACATGGCATCTGATGTTACTTGGATCAACAGGCTAAAACATGCAAGTTACATCATTTCTTCAGACAACTATTCCACGAATGTTATAGCAGCTCAACGTTTATTGTTAGCTCGATTCGCTTACAGTACAGAACGATAATGTTCAAGACAATTTGGATTCTCAATCGATTAATGCACAGACACAGTGGAGTGTCAAAACACAGAGTAAGTGTCTAAACCCTTATGTATTTAAATTACAATCACTCTAATCAAATAAGCATAAACTGTGAAATATGCAATGTGGGGTTATATATATATATATAAAAAAAAAAAAAAACATTTTGTTGTGCCGTTGTTGGTTGTATTTCAGAGTGTTGTGAGGCTGTGGTCAAGTGCAGCAGAGGGCACTGTTGCTCCTCCAGCAGACTGCAGTATCACAGCAGAGCAGGCGATCAGACTGGGCTCAACACTTCACACTGCACGGCATTTCAGAGCCTGTTCTCTCAAGCCAGTACATCATATCTAATGTACTAGGCGAAAAAACTGTGAGTTTCTGTGAGGTTTAGTCTTATGTAGACAGTATTAAATGTACAATATGATTAAAAGATGGCGGCGCGTTCACACGCTGCGGCTTCTCTCTCTCCCGACAGAAAGGTGTTTTCGTGTTTTTTGTCTTGTGAGTCGCGAATGTATTCAGTGATTTTGTATTGTCTTGTTTTGTCAGTACAAGTGTGCAGGCTTTTAGTGTGTGTAAAATAATGGTTTATGAGAATTAAGAATTAAAATAAATAAATAAAGTTAAGTACTTTAAGAAATTCGTTTTTAATTCACTCCCATTCCTTCCTCTTTACAAAATCAAAGGAATACCTATTTCCCTTTCCATGACACTGTGTCCTTGTCTGTCTTTGTTGAAAGCTGGAATGTGTGCAGAGGAAAAGGCTGAGAGACACCCTGACTGACAGGGAGAGAGAAAGAGTGTGGGAATTATGCTCTAAACGCCTCACAAGGTACTACATTTCACTACAACTTTACTGAGTTTTTAATGATTAAGACCCTGTACACACATGTGAAGGCCTTCACAGAACTTCATTAAAGTTGTTTTGAATTTAGTTCTTCAAAATGTTATTTGTTATTCATTTACTCTCTTTAGATTAACACTAAACCATTCCCGTGGACTTTTAACTTCCACCCACTGATCATTTGTAATTTATGTCTAGCGAAGGACAAAACTAGTGTTCAACCGGTACATTGCATTAATGCCTGTATGCAAATAATAAATTGAAAAATGGAAAAAACACAAAAAAACTAAATTGGTGACACTTTACAATAAGGCCACATTAGATAAGGTTAGTTTCTGCATGACCTAGCAATAAACAATACTTTAGTTACAGTATTTAAAAATACAGCTGTTGGTTGGTTAGTTCATGTTAGATTAAATAATATTAACAGATACATCTTGATTTTAATAATGCATTATTATATGTTGAAATTAACATTACCTAAAATTAATAAATGCTTTAGAAGTATTTTTCATTTTTAGTTCATTTTAACTGATGTAGTTAACTAATGTTAGCAAATAAAAGATTGTTACCACAATATTGTACAAAGTAAATTAAGAAACAATGAGATGTAAACAAAATTGAACAAATAAATGAACACATTTAATACAATATTTCCTTAAATTCACAAAACAAAACTATCTTACTCTAGATTTGGGACTGATATTATGTAGTTAAAAGTACTGTAGCTGGTTCACGAAGAAGAAGCTGACAATTTGCAAAAACACCAGAAGATAGATTGCCTGTTGACCTTTGTCGATGTGTTTTTTTTAGGATGCCTGTACAGTATGTGATTGAGGAATGGGACTTCAGAGACCTGACCCTGAAGATGAAGCCTCCCGTGTTCATACCTCGTCCTGAAACAGAGGTGAAAAACTTCAGTGACCTAGTTAGCACATGTCCGAATTTTGCAACAAACTGAGAGTGGACTTCAAATGGACGTGACTTTTTGGATAAACACGGGCTGTGTGTTTGAAAACATTTATTTCCATTTGGACCCGCTGGTTTGTGTGCGTGTAGGAGCTGGTTAGTCTGGTTCTCGAGGACCTCCGGTCGATACAGGAGGAATCGCACACGACTGATTTACGATGTCTGGAGGTGGGCTGTGGATCTGGAGCCATCTCTCTTAGTTTACTACACGGCATTCCACAGGTTTGCACTCAGTGTCTTTTTTTTTCTAATTATTTATCTTGCTCTTCCAAGTAATGTAGCGTGTCATCTGTAACATCTGTACCCATGATTCTTTAACCTCAGGGTATTTGCTTTGGATCAAAGCCAGACGGCAGTATGTCTTACAATGGAAAATGCAAACAGGTGACCACCAGCACCTTTGACTATATAAAGCTTCTATATTTAGATCTTTATTACTTGATGATTTATTATTTTGAGTCTTCCATGTGTCATTATCTTTTGTTTGTTCCAGACTGGGTCTGCAGGACAGACTAGATGTTCACCATTTAGATGTGATTAAGGGTAAGAGTGATTCAAATGACATAGAAAATCCCACTCAGCAATGACTAGTCATAACAGTTCATTATTATTGTGAGACTGACTTCCTACGAAAGTGGCTATTTTTGGTCCGCACACAACAAACGTCATTTCTGGTCAACTTGCCTATTTTACGTCACTGACTGTTATCTGGTGATTAATTTTTAATCACATTTTATTGCAAATTTATCAGTAACATAACGCAGATACATAATATGAATATAACTATATATTTAAATTTGTAATGTAAGTAATATAACATTATATATTAACAAATAATAAAACACACACACAGGTGTATATATATATATATATATATATATATATATATATATATATATAATTAAGCTGTGACTATTCACATAATAATAATGTGTATTGTGTAATTATAAAAATTGAGGCTTCAGGCTGATGTTGTGCTTTCACATTGACGGTTGTGGCTCTAAACAGAAAATAACATGATATTTGGGTCACCACATTGAGTATTTCCTTGAATAATGGTTATAAAATGGTTCTCAGGAATAAGCTATTGAAATCTATTACCTACTTTATCGTCATGAAATTGAATTTTTATGAGGAGAACCATGAAATGTAATTTTTAAGATCCAAATGATAATGAATTTAGATGGAACACAAACCCCAAAGTGTATTGCTAAACTGCTTAATCATCTGGATTTAATTAGCCTTTCTAAGCAGAATGTGCTGTTTGTGTGTTCGTCTTGATCTTGAATCTAGCCTGACAGATTTGAATAAATGAAGGTTAAGGTTCATTTGACAAAAGCTGACAGAATGGAAATATTTCTTAGGGAAAGTGTCTTTTTTTCTCTCTCTCTCTTTCTTTCTCTTTAAGAAATGCCATAGGGAGATTAAATCCAGGTCAAGACTAAATGTGTGTTGCACGTGTAATTTTGTTTCTTTGTTGGTTTCTGTTTAGTATATGGAGAGGAACTGCAGCATGAAGGAGTGACTGGCATCTTTGATTGTCCCATTTCCTTGATTTTCTCTCTGTTTGTTATGACTGGCCGAAGTGAAAAGCGCATTAGTCACAAGCAGACCTGCACGTAATCCACAGCTCAGAATTCCACAGAAAGCTCCACGGATTCTGTAAAACTTGAATGTTAGTCATTCAAAACACATCCCACGCTCCTTGTATGTTTATGTACTAAATATTGTGGCTAAATTTCATCATGCTTTCAGATGCCAGTAATAAGCTCCATTGTCCATATTCCAATACATGCCACAACATTTCCACCCACAATCCGTGGAGAAACTAAAAAGAGTTCAGAGATTCATTGTGGGCCTTATCATAACATTCATAATTGATTTAGCATTAGCGCGACTTGAGCGCTGGTTGATAATCGAGACTTTGATGGATCGGTTCAGCCCAAATCCTAGAAGGGCCTCTAAGGCAGTGACATGGAAATGTTCTGCTAATTCCAGGGATTTATTGGGCTTTTCCTGTTAAAGCTCGTGCCTCTCTTCCCACTAGATGGCATTAAAAACAGCCCGCCTGAATGCTAAATATCAGATTTTTAACTCTCTGGCCAACCCACATTACTATTATTAGATTCTGAGATTAACTTGTTTGTAACTCTTTAAATGCTGCACTTCACTGACCACATAAATGCAGGTACTTCTGCAGAAATGTTAGTTAAAAAGTAAGTGTTGTTTTGGGTAACAAGAGTTGTGTTTATTGAGCTAGCAGGCATAAATTAATTATTTTCAGGAGATTCATGGATCATTGACACTAATACATGTTTTGACAGCCAATTATATACGTCATATACTGTATGTGTGAGTACAGTATACATACATGAGAAAATCAAATACTATCTTACTACTTACTGTATGTACATATAAATAGCACCTGATACAGTTTAAACTATATATATACAGTACATAATATTTACACTGCTGTTCAAAATTTGAGTAGTGCTTTTAAGAAGTCTGTTATGCGCACCAGGGCTGCATTTATTTGATAAAAAATATAGTAAAAACAGTAATATTGAGAAATATTTTACGATTTAAAATAGCTTTTCATTTAATACATTTCAAAAATTTAATTTATTTCTGTGATGGCAAAACTGAATTTTCGATAGCCATTATTCCAGTCTTCAGTCACATGATCCTTCAGAAGTCATTCTAATATGCTGATATGGTGCTCAAGAAACATTTGTTATTAGTTTTAATATTGAAAACAGATGTTGCGTAATATTTTTTGAAAGCCATCATACATGCTTTGTTGAATTTTGAAACCTTTTGTAACATTATAAATGCTGTTTCTGTCACTTTTGATCAATAAAATGCATCCCTGCTGAATATTAATTCTTTAAAAAAAATCCTTTTGACCTCAAACTATTTAACGGTAGTATGTGTGTGCATATA
>NW_015555746.1:400951-409219 GCF_001515605.1 Sinocyclocheilus anshuiensis
AGTATATATATAATATGTGTGTGTGTGTGTGACCCTGGACCACAAAACCAGTCATAAGGGTAAATTTTTTTTTAATTGAGATGTGTACATCATCTGAAAGCTTTTTTTGGATGGGACAATATTTGACCGAGATACAACTATTTGAACTGGAATCTGAGGGTGCAAAAAAATCAAAATATTGAGAAAATCGCCTTTAAAGCTGTCCAAATGAAGTTCTTAGCAATGCATGTTACTAATCAAAAATTAAGTTTTAATATATTTACAGTAGGAACATGATCTTTACTTAATATCCTAATGAATTTTGGCATAAAAGAAAAATCAATAATTTTGACCCATACAATGTATTTTTGGCTATTGCTACAAATATACCCCAGCGACTTAAGACTGGTTTTGTGGTCCAGGGTCACATATATGTATGTATGTGTATATATATATATATATATATGTATTCAATATTGTTGTTTATTTAATTTCCAGTGCAAATATACATTTTGCATGTGACGGCGAGAGAACAAAATGTGTTTTGTATTCCCAGACGCAGATGCGATACTGAGCAAATGCGACCCCGCTGACTTTCTAGTCAGCAACCCTCCCTACTTGCTCAGTCAGGACATGGAGACTTTACAAACAGAGATACTCCGATTAGGTACATGCTCAAAATCTGCTTTAACCTTTGACGTGCCTGTTTGAGAACGTCTCATGTAACCTTTTAATCGTCCCCACCTCTTCCCTTGAAGGTTTGAAGACCACAGCGCATTGGACGGGGGTTTGAATGGGCTGTCTGTGATTCGCCCGATTCTGGCTCTGAGCTCGAAGCTCTTGACTCAGCGAGGGTAAGAAGTGTTGTGTTTGTCTAAAACCATCATATGTGGTCTGGCAGAGAGATTGGTTCTCTTTGAATATTCTTGTGTGTGTGGCCTTTTAGCCGAATGCAGTATAAATAGTATGGTATAATCGCGCTAAGAAGCTTTCCCAGCATATCTTAAATGCTTCAGGGAATCAAGTGCTACACAGTTCTCTGTAGTTCAGTAGATAACAGTATTCCAGGGACTAGAACGTTCTCCCAGTACTCTTCCCACCCTCATCACTCCCAAGACATACACATACACACATGCATACACAATAACAAATAACACAATTAGCCTTTGGTGATGAGTTGCAAAACCTGTCTTGTGTAAGGTAATCATATTCCATGCCCGTAAAATGACAAATTTAAGAAGCATTTCACCGAACAGATGAGTCATAAACTCGTAATGGCCTGAGAGCATTGTACGTGTCGTTTTTCTAGTCAGTGAACGTCAAATGGTCTATATAGGGTTTCAGATTTCCTTGGGTGTCTTATTATGTGTCCACTCAAGACTTGTTTCTTTCGTAGGAATGACACATGCTGTCCTTTCATAGATATTGAGAACCTCTATTGAATGGGGTTATATCCTAGCATTAGCTTTCAGATTTTCCGTCTCAGACGTACTATTCTTCATGACTAATGGCTTACGAGATTGTTTACTTGGTAAAACGTCTTCTCCACCCAATCTTTTCCTCTCTTACGCTTTGAAATGCCTTTGTCTGCCCAGGCGTGTTTACCTCGAGGTTGCTCCGTGCCATCCTCCAATCATTCAGCAGCTGATAGAGGAGACGAGGCCGGGGTTGCTTTATCTGGAAACCCGCTGTGACCTCACCAACAGGTCAAGTTCTTCTGTTAACGTGACCTGCCCTTTGTTTTGTTGATGGTTTTCTTCATTTCAGTGAAGTTTTGCTACAAATGCCTGTCAAATGTGTGGAAAAAAATATTTGGGAGTAATACATTTTCATTCCATGAATGTTTGTTCCTAGACAGAGTCCATGTTACAGTGTGAGTGTGAGTAATATGGAATTACTTACTCAATAGCAAATAAGAGAAGAAAAAAAAACCTGGACATTTCAGTGCATATTAAAATTGTGATTTCAAAGCATGGAAAATCTTAAAATAATTAAAAATAGTAAAGAATCACACATTTTTGTAGTGAATATTTAGTCATACATAAGTAAAAATATATATTTAAAAAAAAAAAAACAATATATATATATATATATATATATATATAAAATAAGAAAAAAAAAAGGAATATAATTTTTTTCTTTCATTACTTGAATTATAAAGGTAATCTAAATGCATTCTAATAGACTTCATGTATAATACTAAATATAATATTTAATAATAAAAATTATATTTTATATATAATATAATATGGATAAACACACAAATACAACACATTTTTGAATATATAAGAAAAACTAATTTTATGTACATATAAGTGAATATTTGTGTGTGTGTGTGTGTACATTACAGTATGTAGAATTTTATTTTGTGTGAATGAAAATATTTGTTTTGTTGTTTCCTTAATTTCAATGAAGTTTGCAAGTGTCTGACAAATGTTTGGAAGTAATACATTTTCATTCCATGAATGTTTGTTCCTAGACCATGTTACAGTGTGATTACATGAGTAATGTGGAATTTCTTGCTCAATAGCAAATATGTACTTAGGCATTTGTCTTTCGTGGAATGTTTTAACTAATTATTATTATTCCCATTAGAAAAAAAACCTTGGAAATTTCATATTAAAATTGGCATGTTAAAATTCTGATTTCGAATATAGTATATATAATATATGTGTGAGCTTTTGTCCAAGACATGCTGCATCATCACTCCATTATTTGTTGTAATTTTCCATATTTCGTACAAAAAAGCAGCCTGTAAATGAAACTGATGCAACCTTAGTAGGCAAATCTATTACCCTGTTATCTATGGGTGCCAAGTCAGCAGTATTACATGTTTATAGTATACGGGTAAAAACAGTTATTCTTTTTATTTTACAGGCCACGATTTTGCATTTTACAGAAGAAAGGAGAGGATGACTGAACCGAAGGACAGTGGAAAGACATGCATGAAGACGATCATTTGGTATAACACCACACTAGGTAGAGCTAGAGACTTCACCATTAGCAGTTGCCTTCAGCCAAACTGCATACGGCACACTGCCAGTCTCCTTGCCATCCTGCCAGTTCCCAGCATGCACGGACTTAAAAACTTGCCAATCCTATCGAGAAGCTCCTTCCCGAAAGCCGGCGACCTCGGGTTTCTATTTGTTTTGTGCTGTAACCTGCTGTTGTTATAGTTTCTATGTTCACTTTCTTTTTAATTGGTGAGCGTGTGTGTGTGGCTGTGGTTTGTTGTGGTGAGATTGCATTGATTGCGAGTATGTGCTCAGTGTGCAAGTGTCAGGGTGCAGCAGGCTGAAGGTAATTATTGAGGCCTTTTCTAAGAACTCCCCCTCCCAGTCCTGCCCTAGTCTCTCCCTGGAAGTAATGTGCTCATTCTGCGAAACAGCTGGCCCATTGCCGCTAGCTCGCTTGCTCAGCTAACCCACAACGACAGACCGACAACCCAACATGCTCCGCTACCGCAGTGTGTACAAGTATACACCAATTCTGTCTGTTCTAGTCTGCTAATGAGTGAAACAGAATTTTACACACACTGCCTCTTTTCTCTGTTTCTGTAATGTGTATTAGAACACAGTCTAATAAATAAATAAGTAAATAAAATGTATTTATTTATTGTTCTTGTAGACATGCAATGCTATAATAAAAATATTTGTAATACCTTTGTTTTATGCTTCTAAATTAATATTTGCATCTATAGCAACAGTTTAGACTGGAATCTTATTGATTAGATAATTAAATAAGAACCTTTTCCAGAGCAACTGTTAAAATAGATCTCATTGATTACCTCTTAATACTATTTCACATATATTTTTTGCATATAAAAGTGATTTACATATTTACGTCACCAGCAAATTTATGTAAGCTTGCGCAGCACTGAGATCGAGTTTCAGAAAAAGCTCTGCCTCAGGTTTCTGGGAAATTCTAATCACGTTGCACAGTAAGAATGATTCACTATGAGGAAAATAGGATGAAGAAATTCTTCATCCTATTCTCTTTCTATGTTCCTGTATACAGCTTTCATTTTTCATTATTAATATTCTGTTGTGCTTGTTCATCCCACAGCTTTCTTTTCAATACATTCATTTCAGCACACATAAAAAAAGGAGGCATTTCAAATCGCTAAAGCTTGATGGTACAATATATTGATTTAAATATTTCTTAATGGCTTATATTTCTAAAATGCAAATGGAAAATATTTTTAAAATCCCTTGTTAAATCTATAAATTAAAACATCAAATTATAGGCGTTTCAAATTGCAAAAAAAAAAAAAAAAAAGTGCTACACCATTTTAAAATATTTTAGCAATTCTTATATTCACTAAATAGAAAATATTTTTAAAATCCCATTTTGTTATTAAATGTATAAAATATCCCTTTTCAATTGACAGTGATCTTTCCTGGACATCAGCTGTAAAACAATTATGGCCCTTGCTCAGAATAATCTTGTATAACACGCATTTTGTCCTGAGATGATTAACTAAATTGCAAAGCAATTTCATGCACATTTGTTCATCTAATAATCCTATTATTCTGAGATTACAATTTTGAATGACCTTGTTTGATAGTCTTACTGGAAGGCCAGTACGTAGAAGAGATCGGAGTCTGATTGTTTGATTCTCTGCAGCACTTCTGCATTCTGGATGTTTCATTCTGCGAAAAAAAAGGTTTTCTTTTTCTATTTACTCAGCATCTGCCCTCATCATTTTTTCCCATGCATGCATTTTACATAATTACACTCTTCAGTAAATAATTCTTAGAATTATTCTCAGAAATGGCAAAAGACACCAATTTAATGATAAAATACTGTATAAAACATTATGACTTCAAGTAAATTTGATTGTCACTTTTATTACAAAATGAAGGGTTGTTCATCCATAAATACATACAAACTCCACATTGTGGGCATAGAAAAAAAAATGTAAATCTCGATTAAAATACTCAAAAAAACAAAACATTTCACTTTCGAAGAAAGAAACGATTCCAGTCAAGGCAGCGCAGTGACTAAGCTCGCCTTTATAGAGTGCTGAAGACCAAGCTACGCGTGTGCTTCTCGTGAGCTCAGAGTTTCAGACAAGCTGCGTGTTCTCATTTTGAACCGTTCCTAAAGGGGTCACATGACCTGTACAAAAGTTTCATGAACATTAAATTCATCTCAGACCCCAAGCCTGTGGTTTAACCTCTCACACTTTTAACAGTATGACACAAAGGTTGAGTCACTTGCTTCTTCATGAGTCAATTTCTGGACATGGCTTGACTCGGTCCCACTTGGGTATATCGATCTGTCGATGAAGATAGACTTGCTGACCATCAAAAACTTGCTCCAGATACAAGAGTCACTCTTCAAGTGGTTAACACTGGTTTTTGAACCAAACCTCTGATTGGGGCTGTGCATTTAACTTGCCGCCTTCAAAACATCAGCATCCAGCTCGTGATTGGCCGTGGTGTGCACTTCCATGGCGATGTCAGAGCTGGAAAGGGTAATCCTGAAGATACTGCAGTAACGGTCTCGGTAGAGACAGGCTCTCTGTGCAAGTGGTGTGTTTGTTGATTACCAGGCGAGTGAGATGTTGCAAAGAAGGAAAGGCTTGAGGACGATGCATCGGCCGTTTGAGTTTTAGCAACACCGCACATTCCTTGGGGGCTGGCGAAGTTACGTGATCCGACTCCTCAGTCTTTTCCTCCTCCCCTTTGTTCCTGGAGCCCACGTAGTGCTGCACGAGGCTGGGGACGTCTGGGAAGGACTGCAGGCGTGATCTGGCCGGGGAACTGGAGTCCAGACGGAAACGTCCGAGACTGTACTCGATGCGAACGTTCGTGGGCCCGCGACCAGTTTTAACAGACAGTGTCAACATATAGAGAGGGTGGCTGCTGTCCCGTATCAGGAAAGTACCCTCCGAGGCCCCCTGTAGGACAGAGTGGGCCTCACTGGCAGAGATGGCACCCCAGTACCAACCTGGAAAAAATGGGAGGGATTATTAATATGAGTTGTTATTGGAGACTTTATATGAAAAATAGGGATGAAAATTTAAGTTTAAAAAAATCACAAGAGGTCATTCTACAAAACAGGTGCCTTTAGAGGCCTTTAAAAATTATCCATTTTTTAGCATGTCCCCACCCCGGTTTCCAAATTCTCATGTATTTTAGTTTAAAAAAAAAAGAAATTAAGCTAAAAAGTACCTTACTGAAAGAAACATATTCTATCCCTAAATAAAAAGTAATAATTTACCTTTTAATTATAGATTAACACTTGATTAAACAATTTACTAAAAAAACAAAGAAAAAGGCACGTTTTATAGAATGACCCTTGATTTATGGATTTGTGCATTTATGAATGAATGAATGAATGGATGAATGCATATATGAATCCTAACTGCCATTTTGTTATAATAATAATAATAATAATAATAATAATAGTTGTTGTTGTTGTTATTATTATAGATGTAACATTTTAAATTTGTATTCTACCTGAGGCATCCAGATAGGAGAAATTATTGGAGATAGCTCTGAAATCTTTGCTAGGGTCCCATAAGGTAACGGTTGCATGGATGCAGCGAGGAGAGGAGAAAGTCACCACCGGAAACCTGACCATTGGATCGGCGGTATCTTGCAAATGAGCTGGCCTGGGGAAAAAATGAATGAAATAATTTTTAAGTATTTAAAAGGTTGCAATCATCTTAAAACGAAAACTTATTAAAACATGATGGCATATGTGACTTTTTTTTTTTTTTGTCTTAGCAGTAGCACCAAACACTATCTGTTCAAATATGCACAGAAATACACATTTAGAAGAAATTGCTTACTCAGCTTTTTCATTTAGTTAAACTTAATGTTAATTCTTAACCAGTTCACAGATGCATAATGAATAATTGTTTGTGAAAAAAGAAAGAGTTGTGTATTTTTCCCTGTTACCTTATATGTTATTAATGCCACATATTATATTTTATGTTAATAATACACATATTAATATAAAGAAAATCAAGATCAATCATTAGGCTGGATTACTGCGGAAAGATTATAACCTGCCTGATGTGTTTCACTGTTCCAAAAAAATACTTTTTAACAATAAACAACCTACATATTTATATTTACTTTTTTACTTTAAAAAGTATTATCGTTATTAGTAGTAGTAGTAATAATAATTTAGGAGTCCATTTGTCTTTCACACAATGCTTAGCTTCATCAACAAAAATGTGTGGTATTTCGTTAATGAACTATTAGATAGTAATGTTGTTATCGCTGTATTTTGTTGTGATCATTTAATAAATATGGGTCACTAAAACTCACCCTTGGACGCACAGAATCATTGTGAAGATGTCTGGTTTGATAACTGCCGGATTCCTGTAAATTTCTTTGTTCCTGAGGTTTTTACTCGGACTTCCAAAAATAATCTGGTCTTCTTGAGCGATGGCAAACGGCTCAGAGATATTTCTCGAGCATGGGAAGGTTGTCGAACAGCGTCAGGACTCTGTCGCCGACTGTCAAATAAGTGCGCGACTTGTCTGCGGTTTGTTTAACAAACTACGCGAGTAGAGAACACGGACATGGTTCTCAAAAACGAGCGGTGTTTCTGTTTAGGTCGTGTCCTAAAACTGAACAAGAAGCAGAACACAGCAGGGTTTGGTTTGTTCACTTCGTCTGACTTCCCAGAATTGGTTTACTGAGAATCCCCCCGTGTTTAGCGCCTCTGACGCCATCGGCAGCACAGCTCTGTGAAACCCACAGAATCAATCCCCTCTTCTTTGTCATTCAAGCATACAGCAGTCTCGTGAGTAATGAACTAGCACTGGAACGGTCTTTGAATGACTCATTTGGGAGTTTTATTATGGTGATGGTCGATAATTGCTTCCTGATGTTTGTGATTGACGTTCGAGGATGAAAACGGCGTTTCTCGTGAGACCGCGCGTCTAGCGTTTCAAGAACTTTCCAGGAAAACTGAGCGCCTGCCCTGCGTTAAGCCAATCAGGTCCCTCCCCTTCGTCGAGGCCCCGCCTCCCTCTAACTGTCATCGAATTAACCATTTGTTTACTGCTGAAATCAGTTTCTGAATATAAAGACAAATCCTCTTGGGACCCAGAAAAACATTTCTCGTACAATTTAAACAATTGATTAGGTCCTTACATTGAAAGATTGTTGTATTTCGTGCACATTATATGCATTTTGACGCTTTAATCATGCCTATACGTTTTATTTAGTGTTTCTGACGGAGAGTTTATTCTAAACGCGTGTTTTTACTGCCATCTAGAGGCCATGAGGTGTATCCAACATACAGATTAGCAGGAATGCCCTT
>NW_015555746.1:409556-433928 GCF_001515605.1 Sinocyclocheilus anshuiensis
AATTAATGATTTTAAATATTTAACTTGTTAGTTGCTGAATTATTCACTCAATGCTGGAAAAATGTTGATATTTGACATACAAAAATGTTTTATTTGGAATTGCTCTGATTAATAACAGAAGTTTGTACACATAACTGTGTTTGACAGTGAATACTGTGGACCATGATGTAAGTCAATGACTGAAGATATGAAAGATACTAAAGATATGTTTTTTTTTTTAAATTGAGAAACCCAGCTGTAACTATAAAACATAAAAATTTTCATGTCATATTTTTAAAAATATGAATCCTGAAATGAATCTGAATCACATGTCTAAACCTGAACATTTTACCATATCCGATTCTTGCTACATATCTGTTACTTAACCAACTGACTAGCTCTCACGTAGCCAAGTATAACATTCTGTCTGCGTGTCACATTTGGCTCTGGTGTGAATGTGTATGTATGAGTGTATCTTCTTCTATGAAATAGCTGTAGGTTCTGTAGGACCTGTGACTGCTTCAGTTTTAAAAAAAGCTTCTTGGATAAAACTTATTTTCTGTTTTTAAAAAACACATTTAAAGTATGAGTGATCTATCATGTTTCACAATCAACACTTTTAATATGCTTAAAATGATATTGAGTTTTGAGTGCGTATGTATGTATGAGATTATATACAGTGGGTACGGAAAGTATTCAGACCCCCTTAAATTTTTCACTCTTTGTTATATTGCAGCCATTTGCTAAAATCATTTAAGTTAATTTTTTTTCCTCATTAATGTACACACAGCACCCCATATTGACAGAAAAACACAGAATTGTTGACATTTTTGCAGATTTATTCAAAAAGAAAAACTGAAATATCACATGGTCCTAAGTATTCAGACCCTTTGCTGTGACACTCATATATTTAACTCAGGTGCTGTACATTTCTTCTGATCATCCTTGAGATGGTTCTACACCTTCATTTGAGTCCAGCTGTGTTTGATTATACTGATTGGACTTGATTCTTTATGAATATATCTTGATTGACCAAATAATAATGACCACCAAAGACTCAGTGAATGTTGTTTTTATTTATGCAACAGTATGTTCATAAACAATACAAGAGAGGGCTGTAGATTTTTATTTACTAATAATTCGTTTATTTTTTATTAAGATCGTGTTGTAAATGACCTGTCAACCTAGTCATTGACCAGCCAACAAACACAAAAACAAAACAAACAAAAAAAAAGGGGAAGAAGACGAAAGAAAAGAAAAGAAAGATCAATGTCAATGTTGTCCAGGAGAACCATAATACCGATAAATAAAATACATGAAACCAAGTAAAATGTGTTTTTGTTTTTATACAACTCTACACTTTATTTTTAAATACTTTCCGTACCCACTGTAACAAAAATATGCTCAGAAAATGTACAGATAAAATTAATTCCTGAGTTTTTCCTCTTAAATATATGCACATTAACACACCAAATGAATAAACACCTAATAACAGTAAGTAAAAAGTAATACAAGCCAAAGAAAGTAAAAACAAAACGACATTTTTGAATTAACAACAACTGAGCACAGTATTCCAATTTTTCCTTCACACCCTCTGCAGGATGAACAATTTACCCTGCAAACAGGCATAAAAAGGGAACATTTAGGGTACGACTAAAGTTCATTTCTTTCTTCTTGCTTTCTGTTCTTCCTAGCTGTTGCCACCATTCTCTCCACCTCCCTTGATTAGACGTTTGTTTCCCCTCTTCCCAGCAGGGCCATGAGGTTTGGCGAATGCTTGCTTGTGGGCATGCTGCTTAGGATGGACCTCATCATACAGATACTCCTCTGTCAGCTCCTCTCCACTATCTATCTCCAACTAAAATGAACAAGGACACATTTACAAACACAAAGATTTAGAAAAATCTGTTTGGTCAGCTTTGTATTGCATAGAATATATAAGTATATAATTGCATATAAAGTGTCTCCTATTCATTAAAGTCAACATGAAAAGACATTTATAATGCAGTTCATTCCATATCGTGATATATTTCTGAATGGAACAAGATGCTGAGTGAAAATACACATATAAATACAATGAATATAATACAAATCCTCTGCAATGAATGGCTGCCGTCAGAACGATAGCCGAAACAGATAAAAACATCACAATAATCCACAAGACTCCAGTCCATCACTTAACATCTTGTGAAGCTGCATGCTTATTGTAAACACATCCATCATTAAGACATTCTAATCTTCAAACCACTGCTTCTGGATAAAATATGCTTTCTGCAGTGAAAAGGTAATATGCACAGATCAATTGTTCCAAAAACAGTTCTAAATGAATATGTCAGTGGATTTTGATGTGAGGAACAAGCAAAGGGGATGGACTTTTTTTCACTAGAAAGGCATTATTATTATGGATTATAGATATTTTGGCCAGAAGCAAAGGTTTGAAGTTAAAAACATCTTGATGAATTTGTTTCTTTAAAAATGCAACTTTTCACTTCACAAGACATTAACTGATAGACTGGAGTCGTGTGGATTACTTGTGGATTATTGTGATGTTTTTATCAGCTGTTTGAACTCTCATTCTGACGGCACCCATTCACTGCAGAGGATCCATTTGGGTGAGGCAAGTGATATAATGCTCAATTTCTCCAAATCTGTTCAGATACTCATCTGGATCTTGATTGGCTTGGTTGGAGTAAATAGGGATGCGTTTAATTTCATGCTGACTTTTAATGAAGTTCTGGGCTTGTAACTCTCATGCTGGGAGAAATACGAGTCACAAAATGTGTTTTTACCTTTTTAGCCACTTCTAGATGGAAGTCCCTCTCTACTTCTTCCAAAAGTCGACTCTTACAGCTGGAATACAGCATCCTTTCCTTGATGCTGCAGCTGTATCCTGGCATGGAGTATATGAACACTATGGAGAGTGATAGAGGAGGACATGAATAGTTTGCATAACTGTAATACATAACTGTACTCAATGAGATATGTATAAGGAATTGAGTGACTAACCCACAGACTCGAGGTAGTCTCCCTCATGTGAATGTTTGAAGAGAAAGAAGTGGTATCTAGGTGTATCAAGGGGGATCCGGCAGGGTAGGTCACGGAGTTCTGTTGGGCTGGTGTGCACGAGTTCAATTGTCTCCTTCTCTGTATCTAGCTTCTATATATAGAAAACAAAAAATTGACATTTTCTAGCCAGTTTGGTAAGAAAGTATCTGGTAAGAACATATAAATGTGTGTGTCTGTGTCATACTAGTTGAATGTAGTTGATGCGTCTCTCTGCGAGCTGCTGTAGAGCACGTTTAGCCTCAGCCTGTAACGGGAAGGCAAGACCCTGTAGAGTCTGATGTTTGGGGTCCACACTGATCTCAGTTTTCACCTACAGACAAAGACACAACCAGTTCGTTACCAATACCACCACTGTACATTATGACCAAAACAGTTCCTGTCATTCTATTAAAAACATTTTCCCAAACAATTCCAATGAGCTACCCTGGTCATGGAAGATTTATTATATGCCAGTTCTGTTGTTTGGATAAATTTGTTTATGCAGGTGAGAGATAAGAGTGGATAAGAGTGGAAAGAAAAGCAAAGTGTTAATATGCTGGATGAGTGTAGATGAGCATGGCCATATGGGTGGATCACATGAAACCTATTAAGAGCATGTCCACTCCATATTTGACTCCAAAAAGATAATACAACCATAAAACCATATATATAAAATCCTTATTTATATTTATATACATGTAATTTCTCTGTCCTCGCTGTATTTTGAAATCAAGAGGATTCAAAAGTCTTTGTGAATTGATTGAAGTATATGAGGTTTGTCCTTAAAGTTGGAAGTACGCTGTAGTGTACACAGCACACAATAGCACACATACACACAATACTATTTTTATATTAAACTAACGACAGTGCTCACCTGTTTAACTCTGCCCTGCAACCACAAATATTGAACATAGAATGTATTAAAACAAAGAGCTGAATTAATTCAGGGATGTTTACTATAATTATGCTTTTTTAAATGGATGTCTACAGTCTTTTCTCACCTCTGTGATTTTGATTCGCTGTAGCTCTTGTTCAGCTGCTGTCAGAGGTGCTGGTGCAGAACATGAAGTCACGTGCCTCAGGTACCCCTGAAGACAAACGTCCTCCTTGTGATGGTGAAAAAAGACAAAAAGCTTTATTTTATGTGCACTTTTGATGTTAATTTGGCAATTATTTAAATTCGTCAGAAATAAAACACTTTTTATTTATTTATTTATATATTATTTATTATGTTATTATTTTTATATTAATATGTGACCCTGGACCACAAAACCAGTCTTAAGTCGCTTGGGTATATTTTTAAGGTCACATATTTGTTTTAACCAATGTGAATAATAAGTAATCAACCAAAACTGATATTTAAGTTTATATTATTAATTATTTAATTATAGATTTATTCCCACTTTCCAGACAATCTGAAATAGTCCTTTCAAAATGTAAAAATTATAAATACTCTCAACTAAATATACAACTTCCTCCCATAAAACTACAAAGTTGTTTGTTCAATATTTTATGTGTATGTACAGTATATATTTAGCCCTTTCTGTGTTGACCATGAGTGGTAATCATTTCCAAGAACATTGCCAACAGCCCCAAGTGTCCAGTTACTAAATTAAGAAACATGGTGGTCCACTCTGTAAACGTTTTCAACTGTAAATAATCCAGCTTCAGGGTATTTGACGGACAGCTGAAGACAGATGACAGGTGGACTGAGTCCATTCATCAGCACGTCTCTCATTATAACTTCATTAGTCCTTCACAGAGGTGAACATTTAAAGATTTAAATCTAATAATTAAAATGATAAAGTGAATGTAAAAAGTATAGACAAAACTACTAACCAATTTTGCTACCATAAAATATTCTTCAGCTAGTACCTCAACTGTGCCGAACATTTCATCTTTGACGTGTCCACCACCAAACTCTTTCTTAACTGTGGCGCGAGTGGCAGCGTACAGCATCTTTTGCCGGACCTGTAGCAAAAGACAAGTTATCACTTTATTAAATAATAACAGTAACAAAATAAAAACTCACTGCTCTAACCACAATGGTGTTACAGTTTTCCACAATTATCACATGTGGTTACGTTTTTACATTTTCTGGAAAAAAAGGCCAGTGCATTGTACTGCAGTTTCTAAGATGTACTGAGTGTTTCAATAAATACAGATGCAGTTGCTAGTGTGTTCTGATTGGTTGCTATGAGGTTGCTTAGAGTCCAAAGAACCCTAACGAGCATGCAAATAAGATTGTTCTATTTAAATATAATAAAGGTTCTTGAGTGGTTTTTATTCTTCGGTTCACCAAACCTTCTTACAGCTGTTTTTGTTTTATCTGGAACCTTAACAGTGTATGTTTATTTGAACAACTGAATAAGCTGTTTCTGCTAATCAAGCTTCACATCATCATGTCTAGATGTTAAAACTTACAGGAGACTGGTCAGGTGACCAGGAGATGTAGAGCCACTCATAGCCTTGAGCGTTCTTGGTGTCCAACCGGTATAGAATGTAACAGGGCTCGTGAGGGTCCAGCAGAGGGAGCAGGAAGTGGTCATAGTCTTTGTCCCAGCTCTGACATGGCTCTCTGTATGCCCCCAGCACCAGCTGCTCTAAAATACACATAAAAAGCTCTCTCATTACAAACCTGGGGCAACCAACAATCCCAAAAATCAGTTGCGTAATTTTATATTCCATCACGTAGATCAATTTAAATGTGTTTACAAGGCTAGGCTTGGGTAATGGCCTGCTGCTGCTAACAAATAAGTGAAATATTGTTCATTATCTACATCCTACTATAAAAAGAGCATGACACACCTTGTATCTCACACCCAATATAGCACAAGCTGCTTAGTTCACCTAGAGACACGTACAAAATAATACACATAAATTCAACCTTCAGTTATTTATATATTAAACAAGCCAGTACTGAGGGATGTCTGATAACACAATATATTCTTGTCAGTAATGAACTGATAATCATCTCATCTTTAATGGGCTGAAACATATTGTATCTTACATATGCAAACATACACTTTACTTTTAATAAAATTGGTCAATGGAAAATTGATCACTTTAATACGGCTAATATTATTTTATTATATAATATAATGTAATATAATATAATACAGTATAGTATAGAACAATTATAGAATATGCAGCATTATAGATTATGCAACCATAAATTATTCACAATATACAAAATTATGACCAACAACTTGCCACATCTCTGAAAGTCCACCATAATTAAAAGCAAACATGCATAAGCGATTGTTGGAAAATGCACTAAAGGGACATGGTGATGGAAAAAAAAATAGAAAAATTATATTTCAGCACTTCTGAGTTCCTCCGAGAACCTTTGCATTGTCTTGCAAAACTTTTGTGATAGAAATAATATGAGGACAGTGGAAAAAATAGTTCCTATTGCATACATTGTATGATAGTAACACAATTTATATTGCAATGTATGAGAATATATCATAAAAGACATAAAGTTACAAAAACATTAAGAGTTCCATTGAGAACAATAACAAGCAGACGTGAGTTTTAAGGGCCTTTCGCTATAAAAATGTAAATTGCCATCATAAAGTGCTCATCATCACAACAGTTCTAAGAAGCAATTCATTCTCATATGAAAAGCAGCGTTCATATTTATGAGACTGGGCTTTATAAATTCTCTGTGCAGTGACAGTGTACTGTATAATGCAGACCACTCACTTGTAAGACTTTTCAAATAATTGTGGTTTAAGGTTTTCAAATAATACTCCATTAAGAGTCCAATGGTAACCATTCTAATATAACGACTGATTAGATCTTTCTATTATTTTCGATTTTCTCTTGACTGTATTCACTCGTCAGATAGTTAATCAACCCAAGAACACATGAAAAACAGGACAGCATATATCACTTATGCAAGCACTTTTAACGTTAAAGATGTCACACCTGATACTGGTTCTTCATGTCCTTGGTCTATTGTCTCAGTTTACAAACTTCACACTGATCACATCACACACTCAAACGCATGTAATTTGCTTCCTGAAACGTACAAACCAGAACACCCTCTGTAAGCACTGTAATGAAGCACTAGAAGGCTTTATCTTTTCTAATGGGTCATCTTTCTTCCCAACCGCTTTACCATTCCTTGTGAACAGTGCTGTGCTGGTGCACGTCCTCCAGAGCCCCACCTCAGCTTTCAGGCATCAACACTCAGATTAACAGCTATGGTTCTCAGTATTCATCTCTTATCACTTCAATAATCTACTTACCAGTAAATCTGCCCACTTCCCTCCCTGCTGTCCTCAGCTTTTCTTCGTACACAAAGACGTCAAAGTGCTAATCTAATGGTTGCTGCTGGTTTTAATTAAAAGCACTGAAAATGTTCACATTTTAAATGTAAGTATTATTTATTTTGAAATTAAAACAGTTAAAAAAGGTTTTTGAATTTTGTTGGGCATAAAAAAGGATAGTTATTTGGGTGAATGTTATGTAAACAGTTCATCACAAAATCAAAGACAAAAATATGAAATTACATTTTGCATAATGAAAATTAAGCATATTTTAGGACCATTTTTCATGACAATTATTGCACTGCATCCTTATATAAGTTTATATAATAATATTTCCCAGTATTCTCAATGGTTCTCTTTAGATTGTGAAATGTTAGAATGCTAATTATTGTTGTATATGGATATATATACAAATGTAAAAATATATGTAAAAAATTAATAAGAAAATATTAAGTAGAACAGCAGTATTAAAAATTGATGATAATGATAACAAATGTTTCTTGAGCACCAGATCAACATATTAGAATGATATCTGAAGGACTGCATGACACTGAAGACTGGAGAAATGCTGAAAATTCATCTTTGCAATTATAGGAATAGATTACAATGTAAAATATATAAAAATAGAAAACAGTTATTCTGAATTGTTACTGTTTTTACTGTATTTTTTAAATTGCATTTATTTAGCATTTTGACAAATACAGCCTTGGTGAGCATACAAGATATCTTTCAAAAACATAAAAAATATACCAAACATATATAAACTAGTGCTGTCAAATGATTAATCGCGATTAATCGCATTCAAAATAAAAGTTTTTGTTTACATAATATATGTGTGTGTACTGTGTATATTTATCATGCATATATAAATACACACACATGCATATATCTATGTAAGAAAATTATGTTATGTTTATATATTAAATATATTTATAAATTATATAAATTATATGAATATGCATATATGCATGTAAATACATGTAAATATTTTCAAAATATATACATGCATGTGTGTGTATTTATATACACATAATAAAAATACACAGTACGCACACATATATTATGTAAACAAAAACTTTTATTTTGCATGCGATTAATCGCGATTAATCGTTTGACAGCACTAATATAAACATTATATAAAACAACATTTTCATTATGGGATGTGCTTATTTTAAATTATTTCTAAATTATTTCTTAAAAATCTAAATGGTCCTACAACAGGCTTGCTTTATTTATTTATTTATTTATTCATTCATTCAATCTATGAGTTTCACTCTATGACTTCGAATTCAATTGCTCATGTGTTTTTCAACAAGGACAAAGTTGTTGGTTGCACTGCTGTATAAGACTAAATGAAACAACACTCCTTTTATAACTTGATAATCAAGTGCAATCATGGTCAAGGCCTGTGGATTAAAGGGGTCATATGATGCTTTTTTAAAGATCATTATTTTGTGTAAAAGGTTGTGCAGAGTGATTGAAAGATTTTGCACCTAACTGAAATAAACCTTTAACGAGCACACTGTGAAAAACAGCTAGCACGTCAATAACCAGATCTAGCGCAAACATCATCCACCCACGTACACGTTACCAGTCCGAATGACCTTGGAGGGGGATTTCCTGATGGTCTTTTGCAGCAGCTGCTATTCTGAGGTTGCACACATTCCAGCTATCAGCACAGACACATACTTTCCATCAGCCTTTTACTCACCCCTTAACAACACACTTACAGAAAGCTGTTTGCACATATGTGCCAATTCGAAAAGACAAACATATATCTGCCTTCCTCCTGTCTCCCTGAGTTCTGTCATACAAATACATTCATTGTAAAGAATATCACGCATAAACACAATCTGGCTGAATAACAGAGTGTCCGCACCTCACTGCCTACAAGACTACAGCTCAGTCCTTTTCCTATCACCATGAGTACAGACAGGTCCTGACCATGTGGCCTGTGCTACCCACCAATAAGGGTTGGGATACACATGTGACTCAGTCACCAGAAAGATCCAAAACTGTATTGACCTGTTTTATCTTTCCTGAAATATCATCTCTGTGAGACTCAAAGGCACCCTATGAACCCAAAACAACCCAGTCTATTCAGATCCAGACATCTTCACACACTCCAGGCGTCAAACAGACAGTAGACAAACCATATAGTGACAACCAGCCTGACGTTTATACATCTGTGGCTACATTAGGCCACTGAGTGTTAGAAGAGCTGGAGCTGTCCAAAATTGCTGAACAGTCTACCTTACAAGAAATCATATACAACCATCATGTAGCCTGGACAAAATGGTCCAGCATAATTGCATAGTTTCATGTGAAATGCAACATAAGTTTATTAAATCACTAATAGTTTGAAGCTAAAGCAAACTAGAAGGTAAAATGAACAACTAATTTGCTCGAAATGTAAACTATACTATTCAAAAGTTTGGGGTCATAAGGATTTTTTAATGTTTAAAGAAAAAGCTACCAAGCGTACATTTATTTGATCAAAAATAGAGTAAAAATAGTAATATTGTGAAATATTATTACAATTTAAACTATTTTCTATTTGAATATATTTTAAAATGTAATTTATTCCTGTGATGGCAAAGCTGAATTGTCAGCAGTCTTCAGTGTCACATGATCCTTCAGAAATCATTCTAATATGCTGATTTGGTGCTCAAGAAACATTTATTATTATTATCTATGATGAAAACAGTTGTGCTGCTTAATATTGTTGTGGAAAACAAATTTCATTTTATTCTTTGATGAATAAAAAAATAAAAATAACAAGATTTATTTGAAATTTAAATCTTTTCTAACGTTATAAATGTCTTCACTGTCATTTTTGATCAATTTTATGCATCCTTGCTTGGAAAAAAGTACTAATTTCTTTCGGAAAAATAATCTTATTGACCCCTATTTTTGAATGGTCAAGTACTTCAGTCAAAACTCTTTAAAATCACATTTTATTCTGTTTAATTTGACCGGAGTCATGTGAGAATACATGCACGCATCACAAAGTCAGGTTAGGTAATGACAGAATGACTTCACTCAAATTTGATAGCGTTTTGCCCTTTCCTTCCCAGCAACTGGATCTTGTCATCTGATAGTGAGCTAACATTTCAACAGTACCTGACACTCGGCCTTGTACGCAAATGCACGCTTGCACACACGCACTTTTATTGCAACAGAGAACAGTCCAACGTTCCTGTGACCTCTGCAATCCCTTAAGAACCATTCAGTTTCCACGTCAAATGATGTCATCTGACCTACAGCAGCATGTGAACACAGAACCAAAACACATTGTGAAATGTGTTTTGTTACTATTTCCTCATGTCAGGTGACACCTGGACGGTAAAACAACAAATAAAAAATCCCATCTAAGAACAAACAATAAAAACACAAATTAATATAAAATGAACATTGCAAAATTAGATAATCAAGTGTCAAGTGGATAATGTGACAATATATCAAATCATAGTATAAATTAACAGTACATTATGTCTCATTTTGTCCAAGTTTCTTTCTGTTTTGACATCTTAGTTGTTACTTAAGTACAGATTGTAGTTGGACCTCACATTGGCGAAAAGATATTATGGTACATAATATTTGATTTATGACCAATTGACTTTTAAACATTTGAGCTCAACTGAGCTCTTAACCATTTAGAAAGTGAAAATCAAGGCAGTTAATTGAGTGAACATTGATCTTCCACTAATAAAAGGCACCAAAAAGTACTATGGTACAACCATTTTTTTTGGACAAGGTACCAAAGCCATACTATGTTTTTTTAGACAACATATAGTGTAATATTAATTAAAGTTGACCTTGGAGTTCTATGTAAATGCCATGGTACATGAATATGGTAATCGTTGTACCATTGTATTGCCATTTGACACCCTCATTGTACCATGGTACATAATTTAAGTGTCATACTAAAAGAGTCATAATACTATTGGAAAGTTTAATCCCATTAAACACTAATATTTTCTAGCCTTCGTTATAGGATTAGGATAGTTAAGGTTAACTGAGAGTTGATCTACAAGCAGGATGTTTCATTTCAGTCTTAAAGTAAGCTTGGTTTATTGGTCAACGTGCATTAGCATTTTCCGCTCACAAAATACTAATCTCGATGCCTTTACCTTTTCTGATTCATTCAATTCTCTGTGAACTGAGCAAAGCCCTCAGACCCTCTGCTCACTCACCGTCTCTGATCAACACCTGGATGAGGCGGCCGGTTCCACTCCGTGCCCGGGCCAGAAACTCCCTCAGCTCCTCTGTAACCACCAGAACCAGAAACATGGCGGGTCAGTGCGGTGCCTTCCTACCCGCCAAGGGACCTTCTGAAGTTGGATGAAGCTGGACGCACAGGACGGGTCACCTGGACGATCTTCTTTTTACAGATGAACTTCAATCAGTGCCAGAGCTGTGTGTTATATCAGAAACGATATAAAGGCAGCAGCATGAAGTGAGAGTTTGGTGTTTGAGAGACTGTATGCTATCCAAGTGAGAGCAGCAAATGTGTGAGAGAAGGCTCCTGTAACTAGGATGGGATCATGTGTGCTTGCAGAAGGAACCCGATCCCTCTTGCCCCAAATTTAGCAGGCACCCTGTCTGGCCTCGGGTAACAGCCTGACCATCCCCCAGCACGGCCCCGGGGCCAGTTGTTTAAATCTTTTGATATGGGTTTGAAAATATTGTATTTACGATTCAATTCATGCCCCTAAACCAAAAATAGACTCAAAACTCTTACCACCCTCTTCTGGGCAGGTGAGGAACTTCATCACTGAATGAGGTAGTTTACTATGCTGTTATTACTTAGCAACTTCCCAGCATAACGATTTCACTCACTCATTCATGGAGATACTTTGTTTCTAATATTTTTTATAAATAATGTTCCAGGTTCAGTACGTTAAGCTCTAACCTCTCAATGAGGCAAAATTATTTTCTGTGGTAATCAACAGCTTGATTCTGTTATCCATAAATAAAAACAATACAACACATTTTTGTATGTTCCTTATACTGTTATTACAGTTGCTAATTATTGTTTAGTTTGATTATTATGATTGATGAAAAAATGACAAAACCACATTCCAAAAATGAAGTGTTTGCTAAATGAATGAAACAAAATAAATGAGAACCTATGATTAAATAAACTATTCAACAAACATATTATAAGTGTATTTATCATTTTCTTTTTCCATTATACTGTATACAGCAGTTAAGGCCTACAACTTTAACTTTTCAAATGTTATTTTATGTTTGTGCTTTTGGAAAAGACTATTTCTAGGAAACTACCCTTAATCATACATATTGTTTTGCAGTTTAGTTTTACATTTTGAGTTCAAAGTATGTTTTCTGTTAATGTAATTGTTGCAAGTGTTTATACTGTGTATATATATATATATATATATATATCTCTCTCTCTCTCGGAGCGTACATTCACCCACTTGGAAGGGTTAAGATGTGTGTGTAAAATTAGCCTACTTCCTTTTTTGCAGAATAGTCTCGCACCCTGTTCAGGTCCTGTTATTAAGCACACAGCCACACACAAACAATATAAACGATGTATCTTTTGATAATTGTTGAAAATACAGCTCTTCGTCATTGAACTTGCACTGCCAAGTTCAGCTCCAACCACATCATCAAGTTTGCGGATAACACAACGGTGGTAGGTCTCATCAGCAACAGTGATGAAACGCACTACAGAGAGGAAGTGGCAAAGCTGGCTGAATGGTGTGGCACTAACAACCTGTCCCTCAATGTGAGTAAGACAAAGGAGGTTGTGATGGACTTCAGGAGAAACTCCGTTGACCACCCCCCACTGACCATCGACAGCTCGACTGTGGAGAGAGTCAGCAGCACTAAATTCCTGGGGGTGCACATCACAGAGGATCTCACCTGGACCACCAACACCATGTCACTCTCCAAGAAGGCACAACAGCGCCTACACTTTCTCCGCCGGCTGAAAAGAGCAAGTCTCCCTCCACCCATCCTCACCACATTCTATAGGGGCACCATTGAGTGCGTGCTGACCAGCTGCATCACTGTCTGGTATGGGAACTGTAGTGCAGCAGACCGCAAGACCCTCCAGAGAAGGATTTATTTCAAACACTCGACTGACATTATGAAGTGAGTTTGGAGTAAAAAGGTTATTAAATGTGGTATTTTTACGTGCTTTCAGAAGGAGCAGCACTTACTATACAGAGCCGTAGTTCACTGAGAATCTACGCAATATTTCATAATATCAATGTATAATATCAATGATATCATCTGCAATTTTTTTGCATAGCTTGTCAGTAAACTACGGCTCTGTATAGTAAATGCTGCTCCATCTGAAAGCACGTGCTGGAGATTTACTACTGATTACAGAACCGGCTTTACTGACAAGATGCGCATGACTACCGCATGCGATTTATCATGCAGTCCTACCTTTTGCCTAATCACAATTGCGATTTAATTTCAATTAACCATGCAGCCCTAGTATTTATACCACCATAATCAGGCCTGCAGGGGAATATGGCAAGTTTTTAATTGCTCTGAGCACCCATTCCTCCTTTCAAGGAATAGTTCACCCAAAAATGAAAATTTACTCAACTTTAGGCCATCCGAGATGCAGATGAGTTTGTTTCTTCTTCTGAACAGATTTGGAGAACTTAAACATTATATCATTAGCTCACCACTGGATACTCTGCAGTGAATGGGTGAAAATGTGTCAGTGGATTGTGATGTGAAAGGACAAAAGGGAGTGGGACTTTTTCCACTGGAGGAAGCGTTATTATGGATTATAGACTTGTATTTTGACCAGAAGGTTACAGTGAAAATGCCTTTATTGGTTTGTTTCTTACAAACGAGCAGTTTTTCACTTTACAAGACATTAATCAATGGACTAGAATTATTACTTTTAGATTATTTTGATGTTTTTATCAGCTGTTTGAACGCTCATTCTGATGGCAATCATTCACCGCAGAGGATCAATTGGTGAGCAAATAAATCTGTTCTGATGAAGAAACACCCTCAGGTCATCCAAGATGTAGATGAGTTTGAGTAAATTTTCAGCAAATCCTTCATAAATCCAAACAATAAATAAAAACTACAAAAATGTAAGTATAGTATATTGGCGCTTTTCCACTGCATGGTACGGCTTGGTACAGTTCACTTTTGGGGGGTTTTCCACTGGGTACAGTACCTGGTACTTTTTTTAGTACCACTTTGGTTGAGGTTCCAAGTGAACCGTACCGTTACCAAAACGTGACGTGTAAACTCTGCTGATCACGGATTGGCCGGAGAGAATCGTCACTACCTGCGTCACTGAACTTGCGACACAAACACAACAGAACCGCTAGATTTAAATCAGCACAGCCAGCGAAGGATCGAACGCAACTGTTTTGAACGAGCACACCTTTTTTTAACCACCAAAAAGTGGCTGTTTCGTTGTCTGTTGAGGAAGTACAGACGTTCCTCTCGTTGATAGCAGAGGAGTGGATCCAGCGAGAGCTTGATGGGGCGACGCGGAATGAAAACGTTTTTCAGGAGTCGCAGCAGTAGAGGCGAAGCAACTATAACGACATGTGAATAATCCCGCCCACTCTAAAGCGATACTAAACTGCAGTGGAAACGCAAACCGAGCCGAGCCGTGCCATACTGTACCACGCAGTGGAAAAGCGCCATATGTTTCACCAGTGTTGGGAGGGCGTTTGGAGTGCACATATTCCATCTGGACTGACCTATAACAAATATATCAGATTTATTTCTACTTTATGGTTAACTCTTACCATGTTAGAACAGGCACTGGCAAAGGTCATGAATTTGGGGTTAAACTGTAGACAGGTGACTGGACCAGTGTGCTTGCCATCAAGAAGTGCTACTTTCATTCCACTCTCAGCATTCCACACATGGATCTTTCCATCTTCTGATCCTGGAAAGCAAAATGTTGAGACGACAGGCATCACTCTCTGTGAACTTATCCCTAGTCCTTTCTGAATCTATTGGTGAAGACTTACCGATCATGACGAACTGAGAGTCTGGCGTGAAAGAGGCCTCCAGAATGACACCTTTACTGTTGTTATAGCCCTGCAGTGACGACGAAAGACTCCATGAGACACACACTTAATCTTAAACACAAACATTGGCAAAAGCCTATTCAAAATGACACTAATTTCTCACCCCAAATGAGTGGAGCACTGCTCCTTTGAAAGCATCCAGCACTCTGAGTGTTCCACCATTGGTGGAGACCAGAATGAGCTTTCCGTCGTTGCTGAACTTGAGACCCGTCCACTCACATGTTCGCTCATATTGTAGTTTAAACGTGGCGAATGGACCCTGAGGCAGGAGGTGTGACACAAACGTATACATTTTTATCATTTAAAAGACAGATATCACTACTGCTTCTAGGATGCAGTTTAATACAATTACCTTATCAAAGGAGCGTAGATCGTAAAGTTTGACCATCTCAGAATTCACTCCTGCAGCAAAAATCAACCCCTCCGGATCAAATGAACACACAGGCTTCCCTTGGAGGTGCATGAGGCCCTGTGAACACAACCAAGATTAAAATCTAGTATAGACCAACAAGAAAAACACACACTAACCCAAAGTAAAAAAAACTGCTTACCTGACAGTTAGGTGAGCGAAGGTCCCACAGACGAATAGTTTTATCAAGTGAGCCAGAAATGAATGTGTCATCAACAGGAGACATAGACAGAGCAACAACCCTGAAACAGGATAAAATACACAAACACAAGTGCTATAACTCAAACGCCAATAAACAAGAAAAGAAAATGTAATGTCACAAACCCTCACCTCTTATTGTGTCCAGGAAAGTATCGAATGTACTTATTGTCATGTAGGGACAGGTATCGAATAGTATCTGTAGTACCACATTGGTAGTGAGAAGAAAATATCAATATCATCTCAAAGGAAAGCTACAAGATTTTACATGTGAACTGATAAAATGTACTGTATACTGTGTCAGAGGAACAGGCTCAACCCTGGGCAAGGCAGTAGTCTGTACAGTTAGCTCCTTAACAGGGCAGAATAACAGACCCTAAAAACTGTACAAATAACTACCTCAACCCAGAGCAGGCACAAGTAGACACGAACATCAGCAGCAAAGCTTTGAGAAAATCACTTAATCAGCATAAACATAAAAATAAACAAAACAAATGATTATAAGTAATAAACACCTAAATACATAAATAAGAATAACAACTATGAATTTAATCTCATTTAATATGAAGTCATAAAATTGCATAATTAAAAAAATATAGAAAATGTTATTTAAAAAAATGTATACTTTTAGGTCAAATAAGGCATATCACACTGCAGGAAAATACTGTCATTTACTGTTTTTACTGACAAGAAAAAAACATAACGTAACAAAAAAGGTTCAATTAACATTTTATCCATAGTATGGCAAAACTGAAAGGCATAGGAGCTGCAATGCAACACAATATCATAAGGCTTTATAAAGAGTCCTACCATCAATCTTGTTGGAGCTGTAGACGACAGTGTTGGCTGCATGGGTGTATCTGATGAGATCCACACCGTACTTCTTACTGTAAAGCGTCCGTTTAGGTCTGATATAAAGGACAGAATCGGAAATAAATAAGTTAATCTGATCGCTTATTTATATACGCGCAATTCTGTGTATTATGAAACCCTTAACATTAAAAATAAAATACTAGACTTTACAGTAAAATCACAAGGCGGTGTCGGAAGGAGGCGTGGATGCTAACTGTTAGCACGCGACCTCTCATTCAGACAGTCCATTCGACTCATTTCCGCGAATCGGTTCCTTCGAAATATTTGTTTCAAAGATCCGGTTAAAGATTCGGCGGATCTTTTACGTCATTTCGTGGTCCTTGACATCCTAGCGAGGCATATTACTATAATGCCATACCGGTTATTAAACGGTGATTATTAAAAACTCATGTGTTACAGTTTATTGAGTTGCCGCCATGATTGAACGCATAAAACATAAAGACACTGGGTTCAGTGAGTCAGTGAACCGGCTCAACTGATTCACTAAAAAGATTCAACTTAAACGAATCGGAAATCGCTACTGTACATAAACATGTTCAAACTACAATACTCTCTATGAACAGTAAAACTCATAAATCACATTTCTTATTACTGGGGTAATCTTAACCTTTCACATCTCTCACAGTAATGCTCCTGTAACCAAAATCAATGTTTTAAAGCCCGTTAAGACCAAATCGACACGGAACAACACCAGCCAGTTGTAGGAAAAATCACAATTAGGAATTTATATGCGACTTACTTTCCCTCCTGGCAGTCGTACAAGACAATCGAATCGTCATCGCTACTCGATATTACAGTTTCGCCATTTGAACTGAAGTCAAAGCAGTTGATTTTGTCCGAATTCTCTCGGAACACCTTCGCAACCCTAAAACTCCGCAGCACATTGTCTGTGAGCTTCATTGTGGCCTTTATGCCTGGCCAGGCGCTTGAGGATCGTTTAGTCAAAAACAGCGAGTAGATTGGAATCTGATTTATCAGTGCTGTGTGTAGCGAATGTTTTATAATATTTTTTTTAAGTGAAAATCGTTTCAGATGTACATTTCGGTCACGTTAAAAAAGCCCGCCGACAAAATTCGTCAATGAACCGGATTACGAAAGACGAGATGAAGCTAGAGGCAGTAAAGCGGAAACAAAATGGCCACCCCACCTACGGACGTTTCAGAATAAAAGTCCCATGTCAACTTGAGCTGAAAGTCAAAGCAAGAGGAAGATTTAAGGGTCTGATTTATTGTACACGCTTAAAATCAGTGTTGGGAAGGTTACTTTGGAAATGTAATAGGTTACAGATTACAAGTTACCCTACTTAAAATGTAATAAGTAGTGTAACTTTTCAATTACTTTATTAAAGTAATGTAACTGATTACATTTGATTACTTTTCTACTTAAAAAAATAAAGCATATACATAAGCATGTTATAAACTTCTGAAACATTGGTGTTTCATATTTTAGAGTAGTCACTGCAACTCAATTAAATCTGTATGTGGGAGTGTGTGTGGAAAAAGTCATATGTAACCCCCTTTGTAATCCTTAACATTTTCATAAGTAACTGTAATTTAATTACAAATTTTTTCTTAGTAACTGTAACTGATTACAATTACTTTTATTTTGTAATTAAATTACGTAATTCCGTTACATGTAACTAGTTACTCCCCAACACTGCTTAAAATTAACCTTCCATGACGTACACTAAAAATGACGGAACATCTGGTTATTCGGTTTCGATTTGACAGCTGTAATGAGGATCAGGAATTTCACATCAGCTCTCCAGCTGCTGTTGTGTTTATCTGTATTTGTTGCTAGGGTGAGTCTCATATTTTCAGCCATGATCAAATCTTACATTTGTAATCAATCAATAGTACATTTAGTTTTCCATGATAAGTTTTGTCTTAGACTTCTACAGAGGGTATTCCATAAACAGACTGTTTCAAATAAATGCAGGGCTGAACAGACAGAGGACGTTATTATTAACACCCTACAAGATGAATCTGTTCTCTCATATATGATACATTGACGTCATAACTAGCCTCACCCAAAACCCCAGAAGCAGCCACTGTTATAAAAGTAAGCATTGCATTGGTCTAAACAATTACACTGAGAAAATGAGCATCAAATGCTCACCAATTACAAAATCTTTTTCAGTGAATTAAAGAGCTGGATTAAAGTGCACTTATCTATGTTTCCTTTCCAACCATACAAATCATCAGTGGCAAGCATTGATTCAAAGGTGAGTTCTGTACTGTTGTATACTTTTAATTTGTTCTAACACAATAAACATGATTAATTTGAACTCAATAAGGAACTAACAATGAACATCTGTTTTTCAAAGAGGGAAATGTGGACTGTTGGAGATATGTATATATTCACAGTGAATGTAAGCGAGTTTGCACCAGAAGAAGTTATTGTAACCTCCACCAATACTTCAATACAAGTCTGTGCAGAAAAGGTAAGCAAAATAAACTCTAATGGCAATTTTAACAGCACGTTTTCTCTCAAACACATTTTCTTTCAAAAATTAAGAGCATGTAATATTAGATTTATTTATTTGTGTTTTTGCACAATATCTTGCTCATTGTTGTATTCTAATTTCCATTTTTCTTCATTGATGAATCAGTTGGCATCAGATCGTGGACGCTGTTCGTCAGAAGTGTCAGTTCCCAGCTGATGTGGATCCAATGTCAGTCACATCTTCTCTAGAGAAAGGTGGTTTGTTGAGCATTAAAGCCCAAAAGCATACAGCAAAATGCTTGCCAATCATGGATTCATTCAAAAAAGTGAAAACCTAACGCTTGGATGTATTTTTAAGATGATATTTTTGCTCACCATTTCTTGACTCACAGATATTTGTCACTGACTGAAATGACTAATAAAATTATAGGCATTTAGAAAGTGAAAAATAGTAAGTGGTATTTAGAGTGTTTCCATAGCAGCATATTCCATCCATGAATGACCAATCCTTGTGAGATTGAACCAAAACAGACAACACACGTACAAGCTATACAATGATCTCTGAGTCTGTTCCTCTGAGAGCAGCCTGTGTGGAGATGGACACAGATTAAGCAGCCATACAGTCTTGGTGCCACAGGTTTTCTGCAAGGGCATTTAGTAAGGGTGCTACTTCACCAAGCCCCGCACTCACATCACCTCCCACTCGGAAGACCGGAAGACCCCAAACCTCTTGAAAATGTGTTACGTCACTCTCTGTCACATCTGTGTGCATAAATAAGTCAAATCTGCACTGTTAAGGGCCATGACAATGTCACATCAGTGTTACATCAGCGTAATTTTAGTATAATATTTTGAATAATTTTATTTTTTCCATTTTTGTCAGTTTTATTATTTTTTGTTTTTAAATATAGGCCTATCTATATAGTTTTCATTAATTTTATTTCCGTTTTAGTTATTTTAGAACATCAAATTAAACTAAGTAAAATAAGTTTAAGATTTTGATATTTTATTTCAGTTAATATTTATTTTATTTCAAGTAACACATAATAACACATGCATTTGAATGTAATTGTCAAATAAATGCTCTCAACTGGTAAAGGATACTTGGTGCCAACAACCAAGTTAACCACTCGATCCGAAGGTTCTGTGATCCGTGATATCTGATTTGAAAGATCATCAAAGGAGCCACGATCAGTGAAGGAGAAAAGGAAAAGGATGGCATCCACCTGTTCCTTACAGGACTAAAGAGAGAAAAAGGACACCATTAAATATCATACTTTAAAATGATGCAGTGAAACAGAATGTGGGTTAAAGGGACAGTTCACACAGAAATGAAAATTTACTCATCCTCAAGTTGTTCCAAACCTATATGAGTTTCTTTATTCTGTGAAAGAAAAGAAATGACGAAAGAAGATATTTTAAAGAATGATGGTAACCAAAGTGCTGCTAGTCCCCATTGACTTCAATAGTATTTTTGGTCCATACCATGGAAGTCAATGGGGACCAGCAACTGTTTGGTTACCAACTTTCTTCAAAATATCTTGTTTTATGTTCCACAGAAGAAAGGAATTCATACAGGTTTGGAACAACATAATGAGTAAATTATGTTTTTTGGGGGTGAACTATCCCTGGGAATTTAAGTAACTCTGTAATATGATGGAAATGCTCACCGGTAACATGTGGTCAAATCTTCTTATTGCACTTTCCCCACAATCCCAAAGCTCAAAGCGGAAAAACAATACACGGCCACTCTCCTTTAGTCTTACAGGCCAGAAGACCACTGTTGTCTCTATGCCTACAAGAATCACAGCTCTATGAAGCAATGACCGCTGATGGTTTTTTTATTATTATTGATTGTATTAAATTAATAGTGACATGAATGACGCGTATACTGACACCTATCGGTGTGGATGTAATGAAGCAAACTTCAAAGCTGTTTCTAATGCTATTGTACACATTCAAATAACGTATTAGTAAAATATTTGTCGTCATCTATTATTAATAACTATTATTCTACAACTAAATGTGTATTATAATAGTTTTATGTGACTGGCCAAGTTATCTCAAGGCCGCCATGAGAGGGCGACCCGCCCCATGTTGAATAGAATCGCTTATTTTTATTGGTCACTGACATGACTGAAGTCTTAATCTCTCAAATGTTTTTCAAACGTATTCATTAAAAGTACTATAAATGTGTTCAAGAGAAAATCTTTTTACAATAAAAAATTACTTAATTCATTTTAAATGTGTGACTTGTTTACCTGTGGTCTCATAGTGCATCTTAGGGAGATCGAGGCCAGCGAGACGGGCAGCAAGAGCGCTTTTCCCGACTCCGGTTTTCCCAGAGAGGAAGACCTTGTAGCGAACGATATCCACATTCATATGAGGAGGCATCATTGGCGCTTCCAAGAGCCCTTCACAGTAAGTTATATAAAAACCACTTAGTTATATAAAAATTCACTTAGCATTTTATATGTTGGCTGTAACAAATACTTATTTTTGCTGTTCTTTTATTAAACAAAACAAGAAATACCTGACCAGTAAGATAAGAAACATGATGCCCAACTGCTGTATCCATGGTGATAATCCTTACCAAACTTTCGCCGTTTCTTCTTATGCAGTATCCTGCTGAAAAACTCCCTGCTGTCTGGACAGCGATGCCAATCCGACACGATTATGGATCCAGGTGGGACAGGCATTTTAATTTAGCAAAATCAGATAAATTAAGACTAAGAGACTATTGTGCTTTTTATTACGTGATATGAAGTTACTTTATCTGCGCGAACGTGAAGCCAACTAGGTTAAACGTCATGACGAAATACGTCAAAATAAAAGTCCATTACGGAAGGACTAAAATTATGCAACTACAATGAAACTAGTAAATTAGATTTTTTTTTTAATGATGGGGGTCACTGAATCCACATTCTGAATAAAGACAAAGAAACAAAATCTACAGGCAGTCTATATTAGTACATCATGTTATCTTTATTGAGAGGCCACAGCTCTTGCATATTACAACTGTTGGCTTTGATAAGGCAAACGCAAGAATGAATCCACCAGCTAATTGACACAGAAAAAAAAAAAAAAAAGCTTTTGGAGAAGGTGGATCCCACAGGCATGCAGCAATGGCTCAGAATGCAATGTACAGCATGATATATACAAAAACAATAGCGAGACCCCAAAAATGGCACATAGCAGTTTCAACAAATCTACTAACATAAAGAGAATGACTTTAATTGGACATACAAACTTAAAAAAGAGAGAGAGAGATCCTCTGTAAAAGTGAAACTGAACCAAAAATATAGCCGTTTTTTTGTTGTCATTTCTGACATCTAATTAAAAGACGTCTCCAATGAGATATCAAAATGGAGGTATGGCAATATTGCATTTCTAGAATACCAATTAATTTTCATTTTAAGATGCCTGTGAGACAATGCCTAGTTGGATATTTGCGACATAGGGCCACAGAGCCACGACACAAATAAGGAAAAAAGTACAATGGAAATGTGCAGACACAGAAGACATTTACAGTTAACAGTTTTGAACTTAAATACAGAGGTTCATTTTTAGTTTTGAAGCAGTTGGCATCCACTTTAAAAACAGACAAGACAAAGAAAAGGGTCCATACACTCATCTTCACAACAATGTACCATTAATGTATGTAAGAGTACGTCAAAGAAGCGCCATATATGTTATCGCATTGGACAGGGACACACCTAATAATCTCACTCGACATTATCAAACAAATGGTACTCCATATTGCTTAGGAACACATAGAAACAAATTCCTCAAATAAACGAGTTGAAAAATTGGTGCTAGTTTGTTGTTCTTTATTATGTTATGACACAGCTTAAATTGCCAATTATGGTCTTTGCAACGTTCTTTTTACTCTTTAGTACAATTCTTTGATTTTTATTGTTTTTTAGCTTCATTTGTGGGCAATTCGAGCTGATGGGGGGGGGATCCTAGAGTGGCTAACTGGGTAATCAGTGTTGATACATGCATCTTACGTTATCAGGCTAAGTTTAAAGTGTTGGGGTAGGGTAGGGTTGGATAGATGGGTCGGGTTCAGGGTGGTGGGTGGCACCGGATGGCTCGATGCTCTAATCGTCCTCCTCGTCTTCCTCATCGCTGTCCTTCATCGAGATGCCCTGCATGCCCCCCTCTCTGACAGAGGCAGTGGCTTCCTCCAGGGTCAGCCGGTTCCGTACCGTATCGTACGCCTTGCTGTTCAGTGTAGAGTCAAGAACGCCTTGCAGCCTAAAATCTCGGTATTTCTTCTACAGGAATGGGAGATATCAGCAGGCATTATACACACTATCAGACTTATTTGCCCCTGAATGTTAAAGCTAAATATCTGTATGTCAAACAAGGCCAGAAAGAATAGCAAGACTATGGATGCAAGCTATTACAATTCTGGACAGTATACTGATAAATAGCTGATATACTATTTTGTCCCAATTAATTACAGTGGCAGCCAAAAGTTTGTAATAATTAAGATTTTTAATGTCTCTTATGCTCACCAAGGCTGCATTTATTTGATTATGTAAAAACAGTAATATTGTGAAATTTCAAATAACTGTATTCTATTTGAATAGATTTTAAAATGTAATTCTTGTGATGGCAAAGCTGAATTTTCAGCAGCCATTAGTCTAGTTTTTTGTAACATAAATGTCTTTCTTTTCTTAACATTATTAATTTCTTTTCTTTTTTTTTTTAAATAATACATAAACCAAACTTTTAAATGTTAGCCATAGTTTCCATAAAAATATTAAGCAGCAAAACTGTTTTCAACATTGATAAAAATAAGAAATGTTTCTTGAGCACCAAATCAGCATATTATTGGCTGCTTTGCTATCACTAGAATAAATTACATTTCAAAATATGTTTAAATAGAAAACAGTTATTTTAAAGGGGTCATATGATGCGATTGAAATTTTTCCTTTCTCTTTGAAGTGTTACAAGGTCTTGGTGCATAAAGAAGATCTGTAAAGTTGCAAAGACTAAAGTCTCAAATCCAAAGAGATATTCTTTATAAAAGTTAAGAGTCAACCACGCCTACCTAAAATGGCTCGTTCTAACACGCCCCCAC
>NW_015555746.1:434072-496481 GCF_001515605.1 Sinocyclocheilus anshuiensis
TTTTATGTTTACGCGGCGCGATGCAACGCAGCGCGTAAAAAGACAGTATAAGTCATTATAATCCTTAATTATGTCCCCACTGGATGCAACAAATGCCTCGTTTATAATGGGTTTAAATGTTTTTGTCTCGTCGCTCCGGCCAGACAGGGCATCACAGTATGGTGAGGGGTGTAACATTTCCGTCATACGCTTGAGGTATTTGGCCAATCACGACGCACTGGATAGCTGGCCAATCAGAGCACACCTCGCTTTTCAGACCGATGAGCTTTGTAAAAATCGACGCGTTTCAGAAAGGCGGGGCATAGAGGAGAAACAATAATGTACAGTATGTGGAAAATAATGTGTTTTTTGAACCTTAAACCACATTTCATTACACCAAATACACAAAATAATGTTCTTTTTAGCAACATCATATGACCCCTTTAAATTTTACTGTATGCTGTAATGCAGCATAAGAGACGTCTTTCAAAAACATAAAAACTTAATTATTCTAAACTTTTGGCAACTAGTGTAATTTAATTTTAAATATTTCAAGTGAATTTAGGAAGCACAACATTATAATGTACAGTATGAATGTATAAATGTATTTTCATGTTGAGATTTGCAGTGTTATTAAATTATTACAAACTTAAAGCGAGTGTTAGATGACAAATATAAATGAAATATATTCTACATGTTAGAATAAGGGAAATGAGCATGCATAATTTAATATCTAATATATATATATATAACAGTAAATACCCAACAGACCAATACTGATAATTTAAAGAAACTCATTTTGTGCATTCCTAAGCAAAGTCTAAATCATAGACTGGAATCTAGAACAAAACAGTGTGGTTTTACCTAGACTACAATCATACCACTACAGCTTCAGAGCATAAGCACTTCCATGTAAGTTAAAAAGAAATACCTTTACAATCCTGATGAGGATTTTGAGTTGATAGACATGAAGCTGTTGGTCCATGCGTTCAGTCAGCCAGGTTGCCAGCAGATTCATAGTGGCTGTATACCATTGCTGCAAAGCACAAAAACACAGCATTCTCCAGCAAAACACAGACAGACAAACAAACGCATGCAAGAGACCAGCATGTGTAGACAATACAGTAACAGCCATATGCAAGTAAACCCACAACACACATATTCATACATACACACACACACAACTGATACCAACATTTATACAATCACACCCTCACTTAAAACCAAGGTTAGTCAGACAAAAATTAATTCAAGAGCCAGAAGTATGACCATCTGAAAAAAACAAATCATGCATTAGGAAATTGCATAATTAATAAAACCAACACTTAATATGTCCTACATTTACAGCTTAGCCTGTAACGACTTAATACAAATCTGGTTACCTGAAATAAGCTTGAACAAAGCCCTATTCTAATCAAGTCTTCAGCTTTTGAAAAACTGAACAGATTAAATTCAGTGCTTCCCCCCACCCCTTCACCATTAATCATGCTGAATGTTATAAAACAGCACTTGTGCATGAATGACTATGAACTTGAAGGTTTAAAAAGCACCACTGAACCCAAAAGCATACTCTAAAGAACCCAAGATGCAAACAAAATTAGTGCTGTCACAATCAGAATTCTCAGAAACAAACTCATAAAAAGTAAGAATAAGGCAGGCAAAGGAGTGTTGTACTGTTATCTTAAACCATATCTACATTATGAAAAGCTCATATTCATGCATATTCAGAATCACCTAAATGCTTGTAGTTCAAAGCGAACAGCACGTGTGGTTCAATGAATGATGTAAACGATCATCTAGAAGAGGAAGTGCTGTATCCTATGTGCACAAATCAATCTGAAGAGTTTTGAAGTGGGCTATTATCAGTTCCCAAGAGGTACAAATAGCCTTTACCATTTAGCCAATCGTTTTATATGTATATATAATTATATTACACATATGATTTCATATTACTTGATATGTGATTAAGTGAATTAAATCAGATTTCTTGCTGTATTAGGGTCATGTGATGGTTCGATCGGCGATTTCTCTTTACATCTGTCCACTTCAAAGTGGTGGCCGGTCGGAGCGTGCAGTGCATGCAGAGAGTGCAGGTGAGTGTACAGGGCAGAGAGCTGTGTGTGTGCATGAGGTGGGATTTTTAGGAGGTGGGTCATGCTAGAAGATGTACACAGGAAGATTATTTGATTAGAACTCATGCCACTCGACAGAATGTGATCAAACAGCAGGACATTTAGAGATAAGTTCCACTTTGTCCTAGTAGGAATGCAGAATGAGTCGGGATGCTGTCTTTGGGTTAGGATAACGTGAGTACAAAGTGTTTAGAGAGGGAGAATGTAATGAAAATGACATAACAGACGTACAGAAATGTAGTCGCATGCAACCAAAATCTGTAACACAAGTTGCATAATACAACAAAATCACCACGGTTCCCCGTTCAGACAGTACATGATGCTGGAAGAGAGATATTCAGCTTGGAAAATGGAGAGCTTCAGATCCCATTAATGTTCTGGTCACAAGATAGGGAATTTTTTTTGTGCCTATTTTATGCATTTAGAAAAGTAATAACTTTCCTCCACAAGATGCAATACTTTTGGTTAGTGCAGGGGTGTCCAAATCGGTCCTGGAGGGCTGGTGTCCTGAAAAGTTTAGCTCCAACCCCAATTAAACACACCTGAACCAGCTAATCAAGCTCTTACTAGGCATACTAGAAACTTAAAGGCAGGTGTGTTGAGGCAAGTTGGAGCTAAACTCTGCAGGACACCGGCCCTCCAGGACCGAGTTTGGGCACCCCTGGGTTAGTTGTTTCTTCAAATGTCTAATCTTGAATGTAACTTTAATAGTTGAATTAACAAGTAAAAGTGACTAATCAATCCTGTTAATTGTTTTTGATGTACAGCCCTCAGCTGAATATGCCTTTTGACACCTGACCTCATAAGACCACACTGAACCTTACAAATTTCCACAATTTCAGTCTGTTTGATGCAACTGTCCAAGCAAAAATTCAGTTAAAACAAACAGAATACAAACAGAAACATGCATGTTTCTAGCTGCTATTCAATAATTTGCCAATCAACAGTTGTTATATGGCAGCTGCCACCCTAAATTTTACAATTTTAATAATTGCTTTTGATTTCATGCCTCTGAGCCTTTCACTGATGGTGATTATTTTGGACAGAATTCTTGAGAAGACATTTTAATAGGGACAGACTGAAACTATAGAGCAAAAACAGGAGGAATCGTGCCAGATTCACTGTGGGTCTTTGAGGTTGGATGTTAAATGCATTATTACAAACTTAGCGTGGAGAAAAAACAATAAACATAACAAGCACTGAATTTTAAATAAAATAAAATAATAAAGGCAGACCCATGCATAGGATGTGTGTGTCACAAATGTTCCAAACACAAGCAAGTAAAGCTGCAAAAAAGTTATGGAATAGACTTCCTAACAGTCAAACAGACACTCACACACACATACACATTTTTTTTCATAATATTCTGATACATACAACTCATTAGAGTATGGTATGACACACAACTAAATATTCACACACACACTCATATTTATACAGGAAACAAAATACAGAAAATTAAATAATAATAAAAACGCTGACAAACCCTCATGCACACACACACACACACACACACACACACACACACACACTTGTATCCAAGACAACCACTGGTCCACACATCTGTTACATTTCTTATTAAAATATATAAACACACATGTATGTCATTGTGTAACAAAGACACGTTCACACAATCACAAATGATTATTTTTCTAAATCGAACAGTGCTCTCTTATACCCTATGTCAGTTGGTATTTAAAAATTAGGGCTGTCAATCTCTTACAAATTTTAATCAAATTACATGCATATCAATATTAATATTATATCAATACACAAAGTGAAATAAAGTGTAATTTTATGAAAAGCTATGAGGTATAGATTTTGCAAAATATATAAAACTTATACTATAAGCTTAAATTGCTTTGATGGTTTGAAAATTTTCAATTTTTATAATGTATTTAGTAAAATCGGTCCTCTTATTTCTCTGTGCTGATTTGGTGTCAGGGATTTGGTAGTATTTCAAAAAAATTGTGTGTTACGTCAATTTTCAGGTCAAAATGCGACTCTTTTGAGAGCACTGTCTTATAAATAATCCACTTGGTGACACTTTGCCTCTTAAACAAGAAACCGCTGTGAACATAAAGTCCAACGCACGTTAGCTAACACAACACCAGAGCACAAAGGTCCAATGCATCGTGGCTAATGAAACACCAGAGCACAAAGAGCTGGAACAGGAAGTCACAGCAATGAGACATTAGGGAGCTGACTGAAAGCTTCAGGTCATGATTGGCCTTGTCTGGATATAAGGTTTCCAGGTTCGGCACTCAAAATGTGACTTATCCCTCGTATGCCCCATTGTTTTGCCACATTTTGGATGGGCCCTCCTTTGTTAGGCACGGAGGTCACAGCATCTTACTTACATCAAATAATCTCTCTATATACACCTCCTCATTGACCTTATCTCTCAGAATGTCCTGAGAGTGACGGACAAAGGTCACATAGCCATCCGCAACATCCATCCCTGGTTTCTGTGGAAGAGGAAAATGTTAGTTTTGTATGGATTTGAATGAAGAAGAAATATTAGGGAAAGTATGTTGAATTTTTAATACTCACAGGGACATCCACATATTTTGATGCTGCTTTCACCTGAAATGAATAAAAAGTTTGAATCAAGCGTTTCTGGGTAAAATCACCCTCCTTTTAAATATGTTAAATATGTTTAACACCTAAAGTAATTTTCAATGTACAGTAGCTTAGCACCACAAAAATGACAAGATTAAGTGCAAATTACATAAAAAAATGTGCACCTTTAAAAATCCAGCATGGTTTCTAGAATTGGAAATAGGAGATAATTCTTACCGTGAAGGAGAGGAAGGAGGAGAAGAGAGTTCCCTCATCATACCTGGAGATCTTTGCAAGCACGCTCTCCAGAATGACCACAAACTGTTCAGGTGGCACAAAACCAATAACTCAATGACAAATAATTCAACAAGAGTTATACCGATGCAGTACTTCCTTGATGTCAACCATTTTCTCAAAACGTACCTTTGCCACCAAAAGGGAAATCATGTCTTTTACACTCTCTTCAATAAGCTCATCGATCTGAGAGTGGTACTGTTTCTAAAAGGTAAAGACAGATTTAAATACTTAGACAAACTTATACAGTGGATATATAAAGACAGAGAACTCAGCCGTAGCTGTTTAAACCAAAGAAAAATCCATACAGAAATAGAAAGCATGGCCAAATCCATATTGAACATAAAGTTGCAGGTGCCTGTACAACCAAATTCGCACTTGTATGCCATTAAAATACACTGATTTACCAATTAAAACATGCATCCTTGAAAAATGAAATAAAATAATGTCTTTGACCAAACATGAAATTGTAATTAATGGGGACGTTATTATTTTTCTCATAATTTTCTTGATGTATTCTCACAAACATTTGCATAATGTTATTAAATCCCAGAAAATGTATTAAGTTTCTGGGACTCCTGAGGATGATGTGAAAGTACCAGTATAGATCAAGCTTTTGTCTGTCATATCAGTCAGAAGTTTTGCCAATTACCTCCTGGCCCATTTCCATGGCACACAGTTTAGCAGACTGGTCCTTGGCATCCACCATCACATTGAACATGGTGCATAAGGACAGTGGGATGCGGAAATCTGTGGAACGGCTGCTTTTGGCCAGCTTAGATTCAAACGCTGCCCTGGTGCTGTTGACCATCAAAGGGTGGGAAGTAAATGAGTCATCTTGCATGAAATTTCATTCATACTTCAAAGACATACTTTAAAATCTTCATGTATACCATCAATTGTTTTGCTACTAGAGATACTATTTTACCGTTTAACACTTGTCTCAATCATGTCACTTGACATGAGCTTCATACGGTTATCCAGATGTTTGGCAAACTCTTCTTCTGGCCAATGTAGGTCCCTGATGAAGGTCTGTAGGGCATCCAACTTCCAGAACAGATCTTCTGATGTTCCCGAGCCATTGCTGCCAGGTATAGTAAGATATTAGAGGTCAAAAGTGCCACATATTAAGGAATTGAGGAAGATGCAGAGTATCTAAGACTTTATAAGATTGCTTTATTTTAACCATACACCAACTGGCGCTCCCAAAATTTGACCCTCAGAACTGGAATGTTTAATTTAAAGGGAATGTAACCGCACAATCAGTGCATGGCAAAATAAAACACAGGTGTGTTTGCAAAACACATCAATAACCTCGCATTGTTGCTTGGTTATTAAACCTTATAGGACTGACCTGAATTCATGCATACTTTGCTCTGTCAATTTGCTCTAAAGGAAAAGGGTCTAGGAATGTCATGAGAGAAGGCTTGCACAGATACAGTTGCAAACTAACAGATGCTAAGCAAGATGGTGCTTTAATATGAAGCCAATGCTCTTAATGACATCTGTTACCTAGTAGGAGAATCGATATTTTCTTAGAGTTAGTGTTTAATGTTTTAATTGACTCTATATGCAATGTGATTCTTAAAAGGATAGTTCAGCATAAATGCAAATTCTGTATCATTTGCTCACCCTTATATCACTCCAAACCTGAGTTCCTTCTTTCTTCCTTGGAACACACACACCACACAAAGATATTTTGGAGAATGCTTTTGTCCATACAATTAAAGTCAGTGGGGTCCAAAACATTGACTTTCATTGTATGGACAAAAAATGTTTGGAGATGATTTTCAAAAAACTTTTTTTTTTTGTTCTACATTAGATTTGGAATGACATGATGTGAGTAAATGATTTTACACCTTTGGGTGAACTGTACGTTTAAAGCAAATATTAAAGTTGGTAAAGGGCAAGGCCCAGTGACAAAAATGGAGGAAAGATCAAGCTCTCTCTCATCACCCATGCCCACTGAGACTAAAGGAGCTCCCGAGGTCAAAACACACCATGCAGTCGACTCTGAGGACGCTGCCATCCTGAGTAGAAAGATGTGTAATAAGGGCCAGGGTTAAAGAGTTAAAACATAAGAGTGAATTATGTTTTATGGGGACTGCTGCAATCTTGGAATTCGTTAGGTTCAAGACCAAGTAGAACTGCTTGAAATTCCTTATTGAAATGGGTATGATTCGGTGATCTTATACTGCAAATGTGATGTTGTTCTACTCTATTTGTTGAAAAAGAAGCCCACTCTGATGTTTGAACTCTTTGGGTGTTAGTTTCTACTGCCTTGGATGCCAGCTACACTGAAGTAATATCTACTTCAGAGCATCAGCTACCAACGCAATGACAGAGCTACGACCAGGCAGGGAGTTGCACCAACCCACACCCACTGGTAACTTCCACACAAAACAAACCCAATGTCCCTTCATGTTTAGACCACCTTTTTTGTCTCCGCTATCCTCCAGAATCATTTTTCTTACCACTGACATTCTGATGCTTATACCAGCTCTTTTTAATATCAACAAACCCTAATGTCCCAGCATAATTCATGTAGGTACTTATAGAAAGCACTTGCAAAAGGAATTTAAAATATTAGCTAAATATTGACTACAACAGAATTGCTTAGGATACAAACACTAAAGGAAATTTTTGAACTTGTATGACTAAATACTGAGAAAACCCGAAATGAGGAGATAACTTTCAATTAAAACAAAACTTGTTTTTGTTTTTTTTTTAAGTTGTTTTAGTCTATCATTAGTGTTTTATTTATGGTTTTAGTCCAAAATTAGTTGCAATGTGTGTTAACTTTAAGGCCATCTACTTGTTAGTTTGTATGATAGAATTGTATTTGAATACAAAGCATTGGCTTGGCTGTAGGTTTGGGTTGCAATCCAGATCTCACCACCTCAGTCTAACCTCAATGGCATGCACATTGAGGAAAATGAAGAGCTTTTCAGTTCTCATTTCAAATAACAGATCACATGAGCCTGTCTGGAACCCTTTGCAGGCTACTTGACATGAGAATGATTCTAGAGGCAAGTCATCTTGCCCTGTAGGTATTCTATATTCAATACAAAGAACATGGAAAGTCTGCTATAGCCATCATTTAATTGTATTTTAACTATTGACAAGTTTAGCAAACATCTTGCAATTCAATGATACTTAACGGTAAGTTAACTAACCCCAAACATTTTCATGCCAAGAAGACTTTTGAATGCATCAGATCTCAGGTAAATGCATTGAATACACACTCAGAGTCATATATAGCAGCCATCCAGGATGGAGTGGAAAAGCTAGGCATTTGTGGAAGGTTAACAGATAGTCCTGCTACTGGCACGGGAAGATTTGGTACTTTGGGAATTTGGAGGTTCACATTTGGTAGATTCACATTGGGCAGATTACTTGTTAAACTCCTGCAGAAACAGACAAAAAAAGAAACAAAAAAATACATAACAGTGGCAGTGTGGAATGCTGCAAATAAGCAATGTAAGACATACAGTACAAAAACGAGAAACTGAGAAATGGAAAAGACCATCTTCACACATAAAGAGCAGACACATAAAAACTGGTAATTAAATGTAGGGAGGGAATTAAAAGCACATTTAAACAGAAGACCTGAGTAGAAAGAAACGTGTGGTCAATAATATCGACAACAACAGCACACTTATATAAAAAGGAAGTAAAAGCAGAATTTTTCCACAGCAAGAACAAACAGCAGCTCGAAAGATCTGAGGACAGTGGTGGGGTTTTAGACATACAAACAGACAACAAATAAATGAGGAAAACCATACTGACATATGATTCTCAAGGGGCATACACTTAATTGACAGAAGAGTATTCTGTTAGGCCGGGAATATTGGGGTAGGCGGTATCTTTTCTAAAGATAGCAGGTTATCTAAATATTGTTATCTGTTCGCTGGGAACTGGTATGAAATCATTAAAATCAACATGCAAACCAAAATCAAGCATGACAGAACAATTGATTAGGACATAAAAAGCATTCTGTTTAAAGCGCACATTACGAGGGTTAGTTCACAAAGAAAAGATGGAAACCTGCAAGACACTGAGTGAAGTCTATCCTGATAGATTGTGGACTTGGTGAACTTCCTCTGATGTTTGGCAGCTTTCTCACGTAAGGCATGGTTAAAGAGGTCACTCTACTTAAAAGAATGAAATTTTTCGCAATGGCATAAACAAACTTGTTTCAGACTTTACCTGAGAAATCTAACTGGATGCTAAACAGTTTCATTTGATTAGCTGTATAGTTTTGCAGAGGATATGCCTGTCCCTGCAATCTCACATATATATACACGAGTTGTTTTTTAGATATTTTTTGTGATGTTTTTGTCCTGAAAGGCCCTGGCTCCCGGTCACCGCACACATTGTTGAGGAAGTGGTGTCTTACTTTACAGGCTCCCATGACTCCCGCTCAAATCCCCTGTGAATGGACTGAGCGATGGAGGACTCCATAAGATCCACATATCGCACCACAAGAGGGGCGTACAGGTCCTGCAGATGTTTGTGGAACTTTCCATTACAAAGGTGATCTGTAAAAACAGAAAAAAATAGTAGGCTATGACAATTTTGAAAGTAACATGCCCGACTTTTCAGTTATAATCACTTAATTAGAATGATAACACATTTCAGTCATTTTTGAGAAATGACAATACTATCAGAACTGTTAACCAAATGTTGCAAGAAGTGCTTACAGTCGGTACGGAGGAAATCGTTTAGAAGCTGAAAGAGTGGGAAACTGTCCCAGCTCTCGGGAGACTGGATCTCAAGAGCAGCATCCATATCAACTCCATAGAGTGACAGGAAGTTCTCGGCGTGCTCCACCATCAGGTCTGACCACCATGCAAAGGCCTTGATAGTCCAGTAAAGGAAGAAAGAATAAAAAAAGAAGCAGAGAGTTAGAAAATCACAAGTGTATTGGGTAATCTCTGGCATGAAAAAGATTGTAAACTGGTTAAGTGTCTGCCATATGGTATTTCACACATTCACTTTGTAAATCTGCTTCTAAAGTAATGGCTCTTCATTTGATCAGTAAGAGTTCAAATGAAGAGAATTACGAGTTTTTGGTCTGAATGGTTCATATTTTGCTTCAGCGTTAGAGGTCATTATGTTAATTAAGTAAATAGATAAGGCTTTCAAGTAACCAGTTTACAAGGGTTATGGTGATCAGTTTACCATTATGGACTTTAAAACTTACATTAGACCATTAATAAATTTGCAACACAGAAAATTCTACTATATAAATATTTCAAAACAAAGTCTAAATATTGTGAAAAACATTTCACCATAAGAAGAAATTTATGAATCTTCTATAAAAGATTGCATATCTTAAGAATTCCGAGGCCCTCGAAAGAACCATGTTAATCCAAATAAGAGAAAACAACTAAAACTACTTTAATAAGAGGGCCTGACATTCAAGTATAAAAAATGACAATACACCTTAAATCTTGTGTTGCAAATGTGTGCATATTTGTGACCAGAGGTCATTTTTCCCATATCAGGTTAACTCCCAGTGGAGTCAAGATGCCAGAGGAGGTGCAGTTCTCATGCAAGTGAGGTAGAAATCCCTGCATGCTTTTGCCCTCCAAATGGAAGATGTAGTTCAACCGTTCACATCACTGCATCCCTACCCTCGGGATGGGGATGTGTCTTGCGATCATGCAACATTGCCTTCCCTGATACGCCAAAGACTGCAAGCAAGCAGCAGACTTCTTTACTTGGCAATGCATATGGTTAGCCTGAATATTTCTTCTTTAATCTCTCAAAGTGACCATACATTTTGGGCCTGTAGTGGGGTATTAAGCAGGAGTTTCTTAGATCAATCTGGCTTGCTTGCAGTCTTGGCATAAAACACTTTTCTTCTAATTAAAACAACTGACCAGTGATAAACCCATTCAGGGAACTGATCAGCCTTTTTAAGAGGCTTAATCCTTCCCTTTGGTTGCATGCTCTGTCCTTTTTTTTATCCCTCTACACCCACAGCTTCAAAGAGCCCCAAAACATTTCCCCCAAAATCCATTCTGCTACATAGGGATAGCAAGCTCTAAGACCAGACTTACCATAGAACTTACCTGCAGGCTTCATAACACTTGAAAAGCTACATTGATCATAACGTTGGTCCAACAAATATAGCATTTGCTAGTGTAACAGGGCAATGCATATGGCTGAGCTTAACCAGACAGACAAGTAGAAAGTGGGGTAGAGAGCGATAAGAGACGCCAAATCCAAGCAACCCATGAATCCTTCCCCAAGGCCCTTCTTGCTAATCTATGAGCACTGGGTAGGTGTTAACATTATTATTATAAAAATCATACTGTAAATTAAAATCAGCAAGAGCAGCCCTGGGAAGAGGGCAATGTTATGACATTGGTTTGGTCATTTTGAGGAATTGTGACGTCCATGTACACTAGCAGAAGGGAAAATCACATCTAATTGGGAAAAGTTAGGGTGACACAACTAGCGTGGCGGGTGGGTAAATATAAAAATTCCCCTGGAAGCAAAGGAATCATTGAGCATTGACCTGGCTAGTCGGGGACACAAGCCTTACAAGTTTGAAGGGAGACTTGACAGGCACAATGCTGAGGAATTAAGACGAACCCATGTCAGATGCGGCAAAACATTCCCTCACGTTGTGAGGAACGGGACATTACAGGGGAAGAGAACCCTTCATAGCTCATGCACAAGCCAGTAAGGGGCTTTTTCACTGCATTCATTTTGACCACATACCTCTTTTCCCTGCAACATCACCATGGAGTGAATGGTGAGGAAAAACATGAACACGTAGAGAGTGATGGATGTGCAAAGTGTTAATGTGTGCACAAAATGTTGATTATAAACAATTTTTCCCAAAACGTTTGGATAAAAAGTAACAATTGTGAGATTTAATTCAAATGGAAGATATAAAGTTGCAATTATGTTTGGTTAAAATGGCTTTCTATATTATAACGTTGGGCAGTGAAGTTTTACAAAGTAACAGTATGATCTACAGATGGTTCTACCATAATGTCTTGGCGCTAAAACTAAAATATTTTGCTCATTTGTAAATCAGTGTGTGAGGAGGAAGATATTTAAGAATTTTCCAGAAATCCAAGAGACCAACTCTTTATCTCAATTTCACCATGTTCTTTAAGCACCGTCTTGCCCCATTCCACCCATACAAAAACAGAAAAGCCCTTAACTGCGTGAATTGACATGCTTGAGGGAAAAGTTACACTATGTGATGACAACTTAGGAAAAAAAGAAACATGATACTGTACCGACTGGTCTCCTGTACTTGTGACCGCAGCCTGTTAAGCATATTCAGAAAGATACAGTAAATCTGTAAATCTCAGGAAGACCATGGATTACCTAATACTTTAAATTGCATCTTGGAATAAAGCCAATTATGCATTTGTTCTTGGAGTAGTAAATGCTGAAACATGCCAATTATCATAATTACAGCTGAAAACCATGCTTGGCTCTCTATTCATAATGCATCTTCAGTTCTGTTTAGTATTAGCCATTCCAAAGGAATCTGTCTAACATTCAGAACACAGAAACAATCTGTATTCTGGGGCTTTCTTTAGAGTATAGATCCAGGGAAAGTGGTTTAGAGACCTGGATCTCACGGGAGAGTGAACTCTTGCTGTTTCACTAATTTCCACTAATACAAATTGCATTGTGCAAACTGCAAAGTTGCCTTCTTTATTATTAGAGAGGAGCCACCGGCCATTTAAATCAGCCCTATTTTGTACTAAAGAAAAAAGAGAGTGAATGTGGGGGAAAGAGAGAGAAACAGTCCAGACTCACCTCGGCGTGATGGTCCTGGTTCTGATGTAGAACCTCAATGACTAACTCTGCCAGGCGGATGACATGCTCCAGTTTTTTAGCAGGCGTAGCTAGGTTAGCTACATTCTCTGGAGCAGAATGGTGGGAAGAAGAGGGACGGTTAATATTACAGTGGTTGATTAATATATTTATTCTATGAATCTCTGATGTCATGAGCACTACAATGCTAAGGTCATAAATGCCTAACTTAGCATGCAGAAATGACAACACTGTTGATGACACTCATAACACTTCAAGAAAATATGCCTAACTGATGTCAGAGAAAATAATGGCCTTTTTTTTGGTAATCTCTGAGGCAAAAAAAAAGTTTGTTTGGCAAGCTTGCAACTAAATTGGGGTTCAAAAGTCTGAGACCAGAAGTAGTTTTGCTTTTTTTCAAAAAGTAGTTTTGCTTTTTTTCATAATTGATACAGTATATATTTTGTGATTACAAACTATCAGCATAATAGTTGAGGTAAATAAAAAATTTACAAATTTTTATAGTATTTTGGTTTCTCTTTTTTTCCCAGCAGCTTGAGCTGCATGAACTCCACTACTTGTAAAAAACCTCATAATCATGTTCTCCAGCATGATTTGCGAATGTTTCAAAGAGAACCTTGTGCATCAATGTACGCTAAGAAGAAGAAATGCAGAATCTTTACAATGGCATATTTATATCATAACTTTTCCTAAAGCCTAAAATTTCTTTCTAGATGTTTAATGTGGACACAGACATTTGGACCCCACTGTAAAAACCTTTATACTAATACTGCATTTTTATTTATCTAGGTAAATTACTAATAATTTGTAGAACTTCTCAATGCTGTCTAGAATTTAAGGCCAACACATGAGAGAAAAAGCAGACCAGATTGTCAGACATATGCAACACTTTGATGAAATGAGGACATCCGGACACACAATAGTGTTTCTGGTTTAACACGTAATCAACTTTTGTCTGAACAAGATGAAAAGACAGAAGAAAAAAAAAACAGCTAAAGAAATAAAATAAAATACCGGCCAACTCAGCAATGCTGAGGTCTCCACTAAAGGAGAAAAGAAAATCTTTAATTTATTGACTGAAATGCTACTTCAGTCATGAAGGACATTACTTATTTATCATTTAGTCTGACTCTTAAATCTAGGTGTCTAGAGTGTGTAATGTTCACTTTTATGCCATTGGTTTATCGATCTGTTAAATTCATGGGTTATTAATGGGGATGTGGGGCACTGTACTGAAATTTACTACACTGTGAACCATTAATATCTGATAGAAACTCATTCTTACTCTTCCTAAGGCCATGATGTCATCAACACAACATGATAAAGTAATGACAATGGATTTAATGACAATCTAAGAGTATCATTATCCAAATTTCATACTTTATCTATTTTCAATGTGTATAAAATGTTCTGGTCATGTCAAGTTTCTAAGAGCAGCACTGGGAATTAAAGAAGCAAAACATTACAATAATGAAGATTTAGAGAAGTGGTTCTCAACTGGTGGGTTGTGACACAAAAACAGTTTGCAGGTCTGCAGCAAAACCAGTTGAGAACTACTTGATTAGAAAATCTATGGATGTCTGGATTCAGATATTCTTCAGTTACAATCTTATTCCCAGTACTTCAGCGAGAAACATTTGCAATAATTCTACCCTCACATTTTAACACATTGAAAAGACTGCCACTGAAATACTTGTGAAAGACAGTATTACTTCTTGAAGTCTGCATAATGTAGCACCATTAGGCAGACTGTTCAGTGCTAAGATGTTCCGTTTCTATTTCTAAAGTCATAATATAACACAAAATAAGTTTTTACCCAAATTTTGTGTATATTTTTATAGAAGAATACTATCTTCACACAAAAAAAGTATCGCACAAGGGAGATCCTTGTGTCGTGGTGTGTACAGGACTTTCAGACTAAAGACATTTTCCTTGTAATTGTGTCATGTTCATGTGCCAGGATGTGTTGAAGGGGACGGGATGACGTCAAACATAGCTTCACCTGGATCCTTCTGATCCTTTAGAGTTTTCTCAACTTGAGAGAGAGAGAGAGAGAGAGAGAGAGAGAGAGAGAGAGAAAGAAAAAGAGAATCAGAGCAACATAAGGAGAGGGAGAAATAAGGGAGAAAGAGAAGGGAGAATTGGGGGAGGAAAAAGAATTATTCCTCAAGGTGGCATGTTTTAGCCCACAGTTGGTGCAGCATCCCTGGTAATTTCACTCTTGGTCGCTCTCCAGAGAATTATTGTGTATTTGATATAGAATAATAGAAAAACAATGGCAAACAAACACACATGTAGATATTTACCTGGAACGACAAGAACAAAAACACATAGCAAAGTAGCAACTGAACGACATACTGAACAGAGACAAATCAAACACAGTTTGTAGTAATCACGAACAAGACAAACTTGTGATGTTGGAACACATAAGTCATAGCTCGTACACGTGTGCTAACTCCTGCTCTCCTGGAAGCTCAGTCACCTGTTGATGTGTCTGGAACCCCCCAGTGAAACCACCTACCACACCACAGTAACGATATACACTCAGACAAAGTAAAATAGCGAGCAAAGTAAAAATGTATTCAAGTCACAAACATGAGCTTCAACCAAAAACGAACAAGAGGAAGCTGAACGGATGCATCAGTCATGTCGTATTACAAACAGATGGAAATCTCTGCCAAAGGAATTGGAAGCGGAACGTTACGTATCGTTCTCTACTCAGTGTCTGTCGTCTGTGTGAAAATGGCAAAACAGAAAAGTTCCGAAAAGGATGTGACATGGAGGATTGAGTTGATGAATGAGAGGTAAAGAATGAGGGGTGAGGAGTTGTTACTCACGGATGGTTAAATCCATCACTTGTGTAGCCAAGGAGTAGACAGGATGATCATACATTTCCCTCTTTTTTCCTAAAGAAAAAGAGGATTCCGGCATGCAAGAGTTTGGGGTCAGAGGAAAGGGGGTCAAGGGTTGAATATGGTGAAGGGATGTCTTGTGTTAAGGGAAGTTCTCATCAAGAAATCAGTTTTTGGAAAAGTTTGGATAATACAACATGATTTGATGGTTAAAACCCTTAAACCACAATCACCCTTAAATTCTCACTTAGAGACAGTAAAAATGAGAAACAAAGTGGAAGTGGAAAACTTTTAAATGTTCACTACTGTTCAAACGTTTGGAAAGTGTCAGGTGTTTTCTTTTTTTTTTTTCAAATAAACTGTTCTTTCGAACCTCTATAAAAATATTCTTTTCAACAATAATATCCATATCAGCTTATTAAAATGATTTCTGAAGGATCATGTGACACAGAAGTCTGACATAATATGGCTGCTGAAAATTCACCATTACAGGAATAAATGTACTAAATACATTTTATTTTATTATTACTGAATAAATACATTTTTAAATATATTAAAATAGAGTTATTTTAAATTGTAATAACATTTCACAATATTACTGTTTTTACTGCATTTTAATCAAATAAATGCAGCCTTGATAAGAGTCCTAAAAAAAGTTCAATCATACTGACCCCAGAGTTCTGGGCTGCGTTTCCCGAAACCTTAACGCTATGTCGTTCGTAAGTTATACCTTAAGTTGTACCTTTACGTTAATACGTGTTTCCCGAAACGTTCTTAGTTAAGTATACCTTCTGTAAGTCATTCGTTCGTAAGGTTAGTCTGGACCACTCTTAGCTATGCCTTATCGCTGTTCACAGTTCACTCTGCTAGTGGCCACAACCAGTGTTCAATTAGTGTTCAGTAAATTGAAGTGTTTTTATGCAAAGAATAAAACTGTCATTATACTGATGGTTGTTCGTTTTTCCATTATAATATACACATCGGCTGGCAACCCATTAGGCAGCACATACACTGACCAAAATTATTGTTGGTCCAACTTTGTCGAGGCAAACTCGATGGAGCTACCCCCCTAAACCCCGAAATTCAGCTGCTGGCGGCTCTCCGTTTTTATGCTGTGGGGAGTTTTCTGGAGGTGGTTGGGGATGGATAAGGGCTGAGTAAGACCTCGGTGTGGCGGTGTGTTCACTACATCTTGCTCCGTCACGCCACCGATTATATAGCCTACGTATGCCTTTGGCCAGGCACGAAGTGATGGAGGCACATCAACGCTTCCATGCAATTGCGGGTGTCCCGTGAGTAATTGGCCTTGTGGACGGGACACTTATCCCCATCGCCAACCCATCAGCGCTCGACCAGGCCTTCATAATATATATGAACATGATAATATAAATGACCCTTTCAAAAGCAAGCGAAGCCAAACAGCCAATTAACGTAGCTGGTTAAGGCAGAATACTTTTGGCCGTGAGCTTGCAGGTTCGCACACTTGAAAAATTATACATTGCAAAATTATACATTATACATACATACATACATTTGGATTATTTTAAAATGCAGTGAGCCCCGATAAATGCAATTTCAAATTTTTCTAAAGTGCTTCTTTATAATGAACATCGCTTTCTCAATACTTTGCCCGCTCTATAACGCAGTGAAAGAGCTCTTGTATATAGTGAACAATCGATTCTCGAGCCATCGATATCAACCTATTCAGCACCACCGCCATGGACAGCACCTGCTAACGTTGCACTAACACAATATTAATTTAAAATAAAAATTAAATATTAACTTCTTATTTACTGAACTGTTGTATAAAATCGCATTTAATCTCGTGATATTCGGGACAAAATCAGCACTCGTGTGACAGCGCTGCTCATGTGATGTCGCTTATCATATGAGATAAATATGAGCCAAAAACTCATACAGGGGTATTTTTTGCCCCAATATCTTGAATTTTAGAGCATAACTTCGTTTATGGAGTTGTTGCTCTGCATCATATTTGTCAACAGTCAACTGTATGAACTGTAAGATGACGTACAGGTCTGGGTGCGGGGCCAGTGCGTTAACAGCGAGTTAAGGTGTATCTTTAGAGTCTTCGTAGCGCGCTATGAGACACCGTTATCGGGAAACGCAGCCCTGAACAGTAGTGTATTGTTCACCCAAAAATTACAATTCTGTTATTTGAAACACATACAGTAATTTTCTTTCTTCAGTGGATTTTATTGACATTAAATCGACTGATTTGTATGCTACTTTTACTGTGTTTTTGTACTTTTCAAACCTTTTCAGAGCAACCAGACAATTTTGTTGTATGGAAAAGAGCTGCTTAGACAGTCAGGAAAATATCTTCTTTGTGTTCCACTAAAGAAAAGAAAACAATATGCATTTCAAACAACAAATCTGAGTAATTGATGACAGAATCATATTTGGGTGAGCTGTTGTTTTAAGGATACTGCACCAATTTCATGAGGGAACAAGCATCCAAGACCTTGATACTGTGTTCTAAAATATTGTCAGCCATTTGTGGTTTGTCACTCTGTTCGAAGTAAGCAACAGAACCAACGATTTGATGAAGTAGGCTAGAGGGTATTCATTCTAGGGATGTTCATTTTAACCGTTTAACCAGTTAACCGACCGTAAGAATTTTGACCGATTAAAATAATCTTGTTGGTTAACGGTTAAAAATCGGTTAACGAGCGTCGGTTGTTGGTTAGGAAAATTAACTGAAATGAACATCCCTAATTCATTCAGAGAGACGATTTCAAACAACTAAACACAAACATCCTCCTCAAAACCAGCCCACAATGCCTTCTACTCCTCTTCAAACAGACACCTCTCCTTATTGCCCATATTTTGCTTCTTAGTAATCCTCTTTCACGCTTGTTGCCCAACCTGACATTGTTTCATGACTGCTTCCCTCTAGCATAAGTAGCATTTTATTATTTCATTCAGAAATAGCCTAGGCCTAATGCCGACACGAAATGTTTACATGTTTACATATCCACGTAAAACAAAATGTTTTGCATAACATCACTGTGATAACACTTAATGGCACAGATTTTACTACATATTTTTTACTAAATTTTTTTTTTCCCATATGTTTTACTGACTAGATTTTATTATGATAATGAACAGGCTGCATTGTCAAGGTAGCAATGCTTAACTGTGTGCGCATGCGGCGCCGGCGCAATCACTTGAATTTTTTCCTTCTAACAGTGGAAGAAACTACTCCTTTTAGTCCTAAAGATAATCGGAATTGTAAAAGGTTTGCCTTTTAGTTTTATATTTTCTGTTTACACATTTTAATTAGTTTTCTTATATGTCTATATAGTTTTTTATTATTTTTTATTATTTTTAATTTATTTAGTTATTTATTTAGATAAACAAAATGAAAATGAGAAATATTGCCTTGGCAGCTAGCTGAAATAAAATAAGTTTTTCTATAATTCATTTTTTGCTTAACATGTATTTTGTTTCCATAAAAGTTTTTTTTTTTTTTTTTTAAGTTTTAACTCTAGATTAAGTGTGATGCCAAAGACCTATAGTGACACATGTAGAGACATTAAAATAATAAGTAATGTAAATAATGAAAAGTTAAAATTAAATAAAACAATTGTTATATATATATATATATATATTAAGGCTGTCAGTCGATTAAAATTTGTAATCTAGTTAATCACAGGGTGCTGCGATTAATTCATTAATTAATTCAGAATCGAATCACCGCTGTGTTGCTCGGAGACACACAACAGTTCTGCTGTGGCTTTAGGCTATAGGTAATATATTCGTTGGCAAAATTGAACAAAAACACAATATTGTATTTAAAATATAACACAATATTAATTTAAAATAAAATGTAAATATTAACTTCTTATTTACTGAACTGTTGTATAAAATCACATTTAATCTCGTGATATTCGGGACAAAATCAGCACTCGTGTGATATTACTCTAGCTCAAGGTTATTCAAATCTTGCCCTGGAGGGCCAATGCAAAGGGAAGAAACCACAACAAACAGTCCACAGGGGCGTTACACCTTCTAGCGCTCCTTCCCACATACTTAATTTATTTCACCGCAAGATCCGTCCCCATTCCTGCATCCCTCTCTGACTCATTTTCCTTGTTCCTTTTCCTCCTCCGTAACCATTTCTCTACCCTGATGTAATTTATCATCCTGATCTGAGCCATAATAATAGAAAAGAGAATGTGTGGAGAGCATCTGAAAATGTCCAATAGTCTATGTTATCGCAGCAGATAGGAAATGGTAAGAAGCCCTTCCATAAGAGAATGGACAAGAATACATTTAAACTTTTCTTGAAAAGAGAGAAACAAAAGCAGTAATTGCCTTAGAATAAACAAGTATATTATTCCAAACAAGACAGATGCTGTGCAATTCAATAATGTAGTCTGGTGGTAAAAAAAAAAATAATAATAATTAAAATAACAAAAAGCCCATGTATATATTTACTTGCAAACAACCAAAATACATCTTCAGTTTAAACAAAAGCTTTAGTTACCCAAACCTACATTTCTTTTCCTCTCACAAACTGAAAGCAGAAGAACAGATTATATACTCAAAGCACATTATTCAAATATAGACCACAGTTTATGCATTAAATTGATTCAAATGGATGGAAGCAGAGTAAAAAAAAAGTAAAATAAGTACAAAAGTTCCCCTCTGGTTCAAATCATAGCATTGGTTAAGTGCTTTAAAATCATAATGCTGTGAAAGAAGAGGGCAATGCAAGTCACCTTCCACTTTGGCGTAGTCAGTGATGCGCTGGTAGTTAATTTGAGCTGCTTGCTCTAAGCATTTACGAATGACAGCCTTGACTTCCTCTTGCGGGACTGGGGTCACAATGTCCTTCATAAGCACCTGTGAAACAGCACAAATCCAAATTCTAGTGACATAAATTTTGTTGTCCTGGTATGAATGAGTCATAGTTTAAAAAAAAATTTTTTTATGTGAAATGATGCATGGCAGAACAAGTAAACAGAGACAGGCGGTACTGAACAAAATACCATCAATTGCTTCTCTTTTCCTTCTATTGCTGCTACTCTGAATCTATATAAGCAATGTTGTCATTACCCTCTCCAGCAAAGACAGAGTGGCTTTCAATGCTCCCTCAGGGCGACCAAATGGAAAGCAATACCTACAACAACAAAAATTACATAGTGATTGTAGAAATTCCTATACAATTATATTTTTGCATGTAATGTCCAGAAAACAACTGAAAGGAGTACATCAGCGGTTCTCAACTGTTGGGTCGAAAAAATGGGTTATGGACAGCAAGGAAAAAAACACAATGCTAAATGTGAAAAATACAATGTTGCTAAAATGCAACCCCTTTAAAGAAAAGAGAAAATGCTTCTCATATCTTTTATGGCTGACGTCAGTAAATTCTAAATCTTCAGTATTTTTCTCCAAATGAAAACCACAAACAAAATCGTACAAGGTAAAAGACACACTGAGCAAAATGAAAACACATCCAAGTGTCTTGTTTGATTTGCACAGGCTATAATTTGAGCTCTGTTGGTGAAATCACATTGATATGTTTATGCACATAATGGCTGTGCACTCCTCATATTCAGCCTAATATAATATTTGGCTCAGCATTTGTTCCATGCATTAAGCTGATAAATCACCTCTGCTGTTGTTTATGCATTTACAAAACCGTCGGTTTCCCTACTCGGCCTAATAATTTGCACATAGTTGGGCCTATGCAGTCCATGGTGATATATTTTTTTTACTGTATGATTTTAAAGGACATTTTTGTCTAGTTCTGTAGACTAAAAATTTTAATGAGGTGTTGGATTGCCACTCAATGTCCAATATAAAATCAAAAGAACCGCTGATGTACATAGTCTTTCTGCTTGTGAAATGTTCAATTAAAGTCTTACGTCTACATACTCACCTAAAGTTTGTGATCTGATTCTCCAGAAGGACACGTAATCGCTCTTTGATTTCCTCAAAGCGTTCTTTTTCCTCCACCGTTACTGTTCCAAGACCATCAGGCCTGTTTTACAAGCAAAACATGCCATTATTTGCAAATTGATTAGGAAGAAAGATCAATTTTGAGTCAAGAGGAAAGTGATACAAATCAAAAGAAACTCTTGAACTGGTGTATTTATTATTACAACAACTAATTATGATACTACATAATTGCTTTTTAAAGTCCTGTATATTTTCAGTGAAAGCTAATCAAACCACATTAACATTTCAGTATGCAGTATATCACACTTGTACCAATAAAATACAGGCCTGGCACACTGAGTCCAGAAAGAACATCTAACCAGAAGCAATGTCTGGCTTTCTTAAATCTAACACACTGGCTATAAATGTATTTGTACCCAGCAGATGGGACCCTGTTGTGATACTCTTGGGGCGCATTGTTTCCAACCCATTTTATTTATTTACAGCTATCGATGTTACAATACTCCACTCGGGCATTATATTGCATTAAAATACATTTAATACACACTCAGCTGCAGCACAATAATAAATATACTTTCAACAAGTCAGTGGGAAAAGAAACCTAAACTAAACATGCCGTACAAATGCATACAGGCTTGAATTCAATGAATTTAAAAATTATCCTACTTATTTCCATACAGGATCTTGGTCTTATTGTGAGAGGAAATATATCATGCAATATCATGCTGACTTTAAAGGACTAGTTCACCCAAAAACATAAGAGATTTATAGTTATTTTTTGTTGGAGTTTATGCAGCATTTGGAAGGTTCCACTTAAAAAGACTCAAATAAATCATGTCAAATCATAAGGTTGTGCTACAAATAATCCTTATCTGTCAGTTTGACTGATTGGTTAATTTTTCTTCATGCTCTATTTTCAAACATCAGGATAATAATGCAATGTTTGGTGTTTTAATGTGACATGGTATAACAAGAATATCTATGGCAAGAGCTCTCTTCAGTCCACTGCATTCTATTTTCATTTTTCCTTTCTATTCTACTGTAACAGAATGAAAAAAGACAACATATACTGTGAATTTGTGGTCAGCTCTCCCAATTTAATTTACAATACATCACGTGAATAATTCACTGGTTTTAACTGAGAATCTCTTGTTTTTCTCCCCAAATCCTCACGTCTATTTCCCTGTATTTTTTCCCCACACAGATGCTTTAAAATGTAATTGTCTTTCCTTTTCTCTTTTAATTCCTATTAGCTGTTTTAAGTTGAACGCTTTTAAAGGAGGTAAATACAATATTTGTTATCTGTAAAAATGACGGAAATCACTTTGAAATATTATCAATTATATGTTCCAGTTAATGAACATTTTTGATTAATGCAATGAATCTGTCTGTAATATTGCTGTGGAAATAATCAAGCTTTTGGGGTTATTCATGGTCTGTTGAAAGTAATTTATTAATGCTTTCACACTTTTAAATGCACATGTTTATTGGTTGAAGGGCGAGTAGAATAATGTACAGTAACTTCATTGTACCCAGTTTTTGAAAATGTGTATTATTGTGGTCATAGAGCAAACCTTTGACTGATTGGTCATAGTTTAACGAATGTTACTCCCATAATTTGTGCAAAGCATCATGGGGTGAAGGAAAAGGCTGGATATTTAAAAAATGCCTTGTCACTTGACTTTGAAACAAGAATTAATGAATAATTATTTTTCTTTTTTGGGTAAAAAATTAGACAAGCTAAGCTATTTAACCCATTTCACTCTGTGTGAGATACATTTGCTGCTACTGTACAGTGTGGAATATGATGCTGTTGATATGTTTATATCCTTGACAAGCCCTCTTACCTTGTGCTTTCAGGGGTCAGCTGTGTTTTACATTTCCTCTTTTTTTTAGACTCCTTTTTCCCTCCTGACTTTGAGCCAGCCCCCTGTAACTCAGACCCCCTCTGACTATCAGGAACATGTAATGAATGAGCAACACAATGAGATTTGGAAAGTAAAATAACAAAAAAAGGAGAATGGAAAGTGTAGTGGCTGAAAGAATACTGCTGAGGTTTGGAAAGTGGAAAAGAAATGAAAAAATGATTGAGAACAAAAGACACAACAAATCAAGCAAAATTATAAAGAACATTCACAGGGAAAAAATATAATAAACGCTAAAGCAAAAGTGCAAAAATATGCTGATGACTTGCAAAGAGGCCTTGGTTCTCCACCCTCATTCCTGCTTCCATGATCCATATCTCTCCCAACATCTAACATCCAAGTAATGCGGTGCATCCGTATGCAGGCCTGTACCTGTTGCCGTGAACATGGGAGGCACAAAACGCGAAGCTGTAGTGCAGCAGCGTCGGGTCGATCATGTGCCCAGCATCTGCCCTCTCCAGAAGGTCACCAAGATAATACAGATGTCTGTGGCATCCTCTCACCCCATTCCGAGCGCAATATTCATCCAGAACAAACACCTGACCCGGGCTAAACCATCCCTACATTTCCAACAAATGGGTAGACAGTTTGGAAATGTTGCATATAGTTGCTTTGCATTGAAGTCAGTGGGGGAAAAAAAACACTTACCAGACATGCAAAGTTGTCATTTAGCCTGTTGTCCAACGTGAGCCTCTGCACTATCTCGAACAACGAAGCATGATCAAAGCTACATGGATTAGCTGAGATAAACTCATCCATGCCGTGCTTCTGTGCCCTGTCAGCATCTATTCCAGCCATTCATGGGAGAGGAAGGGAGAGGGGGTGGGTTCAAGAAAGAGGAAATTAGCAAACAGCAAGGAGAATGATTTGTTCTCCTCCCACCACAAAACTAAACACCTAGAATGAGTACTCTATGGCAAATCAAGGACATTGAGCTTTCACATTGTCAACTTGCAGCAAAAGTCAAGCAGAGTTCAATCGGACCTAGCAAATGTGGAACTGAGTGATAACCCTCAGCTCACATTCAGTCTGGATGTGCATGCATGAGCTGATCTGGGTGTGGTCTCTTCCTGTTCTCTCAATCAAAAGCTTTTCAACGTAAAAGCCACCGATGGCATTGAGGAAGTGGCGCAATTCCAAATGATGAATTTTCATGTATTTTCTTTCTCGTGAATACAATAGATTCTGCCATTCGCAATTGGTTAATGTCACTCATTTCGAAAGAGAAGATGGATTGTGTGCTCGTAAAAATACTAATGACAAAAAAAGAAATCAGGGCATATGTTAGCCTATTTTGATTTAATTAACAAACATGGACGTTTCTACTGTAATTTAATAGCGCATCTGAAACGACTAAGTCTCTAAGTATACTCAAAAGTTATCTTTAAGATGATACTGAAAGAAATGGCTTGGCAAGCACAGTTTTCTTTTTCATTCTAAATATTTGATTAGACAGAAATATGTGGATTACAGCATATTTTTGGTTCGTTTTCTGTTAAAAGGAAAAAATTTTTTAAAACAAGTGATTTTTTTTTTTTACATTTACTAGCATATAAACTACCATTTAAAAGTTTGGGGTAAGTTCATGTTTTTGTTTCACATTTATTCAATCAAAACTGCTATAAAAACAGCAATATTGAGAAAATGATAACAATTTAAAATAACCATTTTCAATTTTAATGTATTTTAAATGTAGTTTATTCCTGTCATGGCAAAGCAGAATTTTCAGCATCATTACTCCAGTCTTCAGTGTCACATGATACTTCAGAAATCATTCTGATTTGCTGCTCAAGTGTTGCTTAATATTTTTGAAGAAACTGTGATACATTTTTTTCAGGGTTTCTTTGATGAATAGAAAGTTAAAAACAACAGAATTTATTTAAAATAGGAATCTTCTGTAATGTTAAAATGCTGTTACTATCACTTCTGATTAATTTAATGCATCAAAAGTATTAAAAAAAATGACTGACCCCAAACTTTCGAACAGTAGTGTATGCTAATAGAAAGGACATAAAAGCCACAAAGCAATTTCATGGGCTTTTTAATATGCTCAGTGTTATATGCTAAATGGAATCAAAATCAACTAAATAGTCTATGCAATTTTCTAAAGTCATATGCGCATATATTTGTTGGAGAAAGTAGTACAAGAAAAGTTATTCCTAAAAAACTGGCCCCTTGATGAATTACTTCATTAGCAACAGAATGATAGAATCTAAATCTGTGCAGTGATGAGCGTGCTCTAATGAGAGAAAATGTGAAGAAAGAATGTGCATCAATGATTAGGGCGTGTGTCTAGATAACAACAATGATCTCACACCTTTTTTTGTGAAGACATATGGCTAAAAATAAAGTGCTTAATCTAGTGGAGGACAAATAAATACTATCCGGATCTGCTTAATTAGAGGAACTTGGATCAGGTTATTTTATCCTTTGGCTGAGTAAAGCATTGCTACAATTATAAAGACATAGACTAAACTAAAAGAGAAGACAAAAAAGAAAGAATAGAGGCACAGGAAAAGACACGGGATTGTAGGAATGAAGAACTCACTGAGGAAATGAGATAGAGGATAGACATCGGACAAACTGAATGAGTTGAGAAAAGATAAACATCAGAAAGAATGGCAAAGAAGCCCTATAACTAAGCAACTCAGGATGATAAAGAAATGAGAAAAAGGAAGTGTAAAAATTAGGGCTGCACGATAAATCGCATGCGATATTTAACGATATATAACAGACTTTATGAGTTATATGAACCATGGAACTGTAGGGAAGAAATAAGAACAGACGTGCTAATTACAGGGTAAACCTATGGGATTTAAGGATTTATTAGCCTTATTCATTTGCATTTTTACATTTCATAATTATACATTAATTAAAATAATGTACTTCTACATTCCACACAGTTTTGAATCGGCTTATGCACAAACCGTTGTGCTGCATTCAAATAAGGCTAGGACTTATGGGGATGCTAATAAGCTAGGAACCATTATTAATATTATTTTACTACTATAAAAATATTTTTTAATGGTTGTATATGATATTTCATTGAAAATGGATGTCTTTTACATGCAGGAACAAAGTGAGACACTCCACTGTGCTTTCCATTGTCATGCAAGAAAAGGAAAGAGGAAGAAAAAAATTGCAGTAACATTTTCCGCTTGCCTATCCATTAGCATTCCGTATTTTTCTCTTAGCATTTGCAAGTTGACAATACTGGAGAAATTTTCAGTGTGTTCATAAGGGTTGCTGAGCACACTGACAAGCAAGCCACTTCAGTGGCGTGCCAACAGGCTAGCATTACGGTTCTAGTGCAGGTTCACGGCTTTAGCAGGAAGCCAACAGAGGCTACAAAGTAATTAATTCATTCTCTGTAAAGAATGGAGGATAATCAGAAAAGGAAGAAAATGAACGTGTCTTTCCATCAGCATCTGAATACATAACATGACATCAAAATGCTCACCTACTCAAGCAGTATAAGGGCAATCACACAGGTGCAAATAATGAACTATATCTTTGCTAAGTTCTACACTGGGTTTAGGGACTACTTCTAAGAGGCCCATTTCCACCGGACGAAAGATAATTAGGAGTATTTCTCGGTGAGGAGGGATGGCAGTGCCTGCTCCTTCACATTGGCATTCAGAATACTCCACTTACATATTTGCCAACTCTTGTGAAGCTCAAGTTAAAAAATAAAGAAATTAGTTGAAAGGCAAGTGAACCCTCAAGAGTAAAGTCCAAGCAGTCAAAAATGTACAATACTTCACTGTTGCAGTTACCGTAGAAAGAACTGATTGTCAAAATGCTACATTTGGATTAGTTACTCAACCTGAATGCAAAGACTGTCAATTAGGTGGCAAAATAAACTCTAAAATTCTCAGAATTGACTCAAAAGATTAGCAATCACATTTTTGGATTATTTTTCAAATTAAATGCCACCAAATAGTCGATAACCAATAAAACAAGACAAACCCTCTTCCACTTTACTCTGAGGGGTCTTGTGATGCCAATGATGTTTATGTAGAGAAGGCAATTATGCAAATAAATCATAAACCATATTAACTTAGCTAAATGATAAGTACAAACGTACTAATTTACATGCAACCTAAACTGGCAAGAATAATGAAAGTTTGTAGTTTTAACCATCATCAAAAAAGTTCAACGGAAAAGTAAAATAATCTACTTTGGTCTAAGGCATGAGGAGTGAGATTTGAAAGGAGAACAAGAACAAGAGAAAAAGGATAAAGAGAGCACGTTGCATTGGTCAGATAATGGTTTTAGGATTATCTGACTGGTGCTAGCTAACAGGTTAGCACTTACCCTTGAGTCCAGCTAGAAGACAGCAGGGTAAGAAGGGACAAACCAGAATAACATAAAGACTAGCAACAAGGCTGAAGGAAAAAGCAGACACGAAAACCCTGACTCCACTACAGCTGCAGGACTAAAGAAGGGTACAAGCAAAGCATGAACGAAGAAAAAACACAATGTAAAATACAACGACCTGTATTCAACAAGATAGTGCAGTTTGAACTGGTGGGTGGTCAGATTGAGTAGTGAAAGAAATAAAGAAAGAAAGAAAGAAAGAAAGAAAGTAAGAAAGAAAGAAAGAAAGAGACTATATTTTGGTGTATTACGTTGTGCTCTGCTGCAGCTGATTTTGACAGGATTCTCACAGGTGCACTGGATTGCCAAACACTGGTACAATCTAAATCACTGGAACATTTACTAACACTGTACTGGCAAATACACTTACCTTCACACATATATTTGAATGCTGGTCAAATGTGTATTTGATGCCAGTATCAGCTTCTAAATTGATTCTATGAAGGTACTGCATCCAATAAAAAGGTGAGCAAAAACAAAAAACTGCTCAGAGAATAAATCCAGTAACCATTTAAAGTTCAAATTGTAAGCCATAAAAATAATTCAGGTTGTCAGCCTACCTCAGAATATCACAGCTTTCAAAGTACAAAAACATTGGTAACACTTTGCCATAAAGTTCTTTATGTTTAAAATAGCTAACATGAAATAACATTTTCAGTTTATTTATCTATAGGTTAATGTCTACATATACAAATACATTTTAATGGTTGTGTAAATTAACATTAGTAATGTATTATGAATGAACATTAATTATTTATACATTACCATGTATTTATATATTAACAATATCCTAGATTAATAACCATGAAAACTAATGTTTCCAAAGTGAACCATATAGTAAAGTGTTACCCAAACAGAAATACTCAGGGATTGCACTACCCTTTAAATATTAACTTAATCATTGTATGTTATTATCATACTTTGTAATCAATCAGAGTAAATCATGTATATTTAATATATAAAATGCTGTTATCAGAACCTTCATAGTATTCTAGAATCTGCAAAAACATTCTGCAGCAAAGAGATGATTGCTCGTGGGTGTGTGTATTGCATGTTTTATATTCCACTACTCTGTGCCATTCAAGACCACCTGGGGTGTGTTAAGGTGGAGGGTGAAACATTTGCACAGTGTAATAATGTTTCAGAAGGGAGAGGGTCTGTCTTATAGTGAGAAAATTGAATGGCATCTGAACTTGTGAGGGAATCATCTGACCACAAGAAACATTCACAAACAGGACAAATAAATCAATGGAAAAACAACACAGAACCTCTACCTTTAGATTTTGTATATGTGGTTAAAACATGAGCTGTATTTAATTGAAAACTTATTTGAACAGTGTATCAATTCCCTTAAGACACATTTTGTGATATAAGACATTGCTATGGACAGACGCTGAAGTAGATGCACACCAAAAGACAAGGTTCTGAATAGCAGGATCTATTATTATTTTGATGCTTCAAAGTGATTTGATATTAATGTGAAGTACTATTTTTTAAACTTTAACAGGTGTTTAAATTGTTGGTGAGAACGTTTAGCAGAATCTTATTTTAATAAAAGGTGCCAATAACAGTTTTAAAGGAACAGTTCACTCAAAAATGAAAATTCTGTCATTATTTACTGATTCTCGTGTCATTCCAAACCCCCAGAACTTACTTTCTTCTGTGGAACACAAAAGGACACAACATGAAATTGCATGCAAATGAACAATGGACAGGGTTCAAGCTTCCATAAAATCATTAATTAAGTCTTCTGAAGAAATATAAATGCAAACTGTACGTGTTCTACAGAGGAGAGTAAGTCGTATGGTTTTGAAACAACATGAGGGTGAGTAAAAGATATCATGTCACAATGATCATTTTTGGGTTAACTATACCTTCATAGATAGAAGCTGGTATTGGTTGACCACTTTAAATTATTTAAGCTATTTTATATTAGCTGAAAAGCCTTACACATGGATACTAAAGCTAATCAGGAGTGCATAAGGGCAGTAACAAAGACATGGACATTAAAATAAACACATTTTCCCACTCTACACACTCGATCTTACCTTTTCCTGCTACTTGTGCAGTATGCTGAGAGTGCAAGGTAACATTACTATGACATATTGAGTTACTAATTCAACCTGAAAACAACCTGAATTAATTTATTCATTATTAGTCTGTGCTATCTACTGCACTTTGGACCGAAGTGATGTGTTGTGACGGTGAACACTGTCACTTTATGTGAGTGGTTGTGGGGCATATATTATATTAACAACCCTTGCTATGTATTTAATTTACTCGCCATCTCAGCTTCAATCAATTTTTGTCCTGACTGACATTGTGTTGAAATGCTTTACTGGTATGTTTACTTACAGAACTGAGAGATGGGGGCATCCATCTGTGCCGCAGCTCCGCCCTTAGAATTCAGTTTCTGGACCTGAGTGGGCGGGACGGGTTTGTGTGATTGGCCAGTAGCTCGATACATGGCCTGCACCCATAGGATGCGGTCCTGCTCATCATCACTGGCAAAGATCACAGTGTCACCCTCCTTCACTGCATTGAAGAAAGCCCGGCCTCCATCCAGACCTGTACACACAGAAATAAAAGAAGTCAACTTCAAGTAAATTCAGGTTGGTGGATACACCTAAAATGCATTTTTGCTGCATTACAAACAAAAAAAACATAGATGTAGATTATTACATCAACTATGGACATGTTCCACTAACGTCTGACAACCATAAAGTAAGAATAGGTACATAAGAGTAATCTGTGACTGTGGGAGTATTACCTGGCTGTGGGTCAGTGTAGTCCACAGTATAGCCATCTAACTGCAGCAGCTCCTGTGGTTCTGACTTCTTCTCTCGATAGCTGCAAACGGCAAAGGTATACTGACTCACCTGTAGGAGAAAGAGAAACAAATAGTTTTAAAATGCTTAATATGCCATATGCAGCCCATTAGATTCTCTGGGTTAAATCTGTGTCATATGCGTTACTTAAAATTGTACATGGTTCATTAAGGCCCTGATGACCGAAAGGCACTTCAAATTGAAGCCGAAACCAAACTTTGTTACATTCATCATATTTTCACGCACTCAGTTTAAATATATAAAAAGATATACCTGGACCAAGACAAAGAAGCGCTTCTTCCAGCGTTTCCAAACGTTTTTGCCAGCAGCCCATAAATACCTAAAGAAATAATCACAGTATTTTACTTCAACTCATACATACTCTCATACACTACCGTTGAAATATTTGGGTTCAGTAAGGATGCATTACATTTTTCAAAAGTGGCAGTAAAGACGTTTATAATGTAACAAGTTTTTTATTTTAAATAAATTATGTTCTTTTGAACTTTCTATTAATAAAAGAATCATGAAAAAAAACATAGCATGGTTTCCACAACAGCAATACTGTTTAATTCCAATATTGATAATAATAAGAAATGTTTCTTGAGCACCAAATCAGCATTTTGATTGATTTCTGAAGGATCATGTTATACTAAAGACTGGAATTATGGCTGCTGAAAATTCAGCTTTTTCACCACAGGAATAAATTACATTTTAAAATACATTAAAATAGAAAAGATATTTTAAATTGTAGTAACATTTCACAGTATTTATTTTACAATATTTCACAATATTTGATTGGTTTTACTGTATTTTTATCAAATACATGCAACCTTGGTAAGCATAAGAGACTTTCAAAAGCATTAAAAAAAATCTTACTGACCCCAAATGGTAGAGAGCAATATAGTACATAGTGTTTCATTATATCATGAAATAAAAGATGTTATGTCTGGATGATACTGTTTTGAAATGCAATCTCCAATTGAACTTAAGACTTTTATAGATGAGTATTCCTGTCCCCACAAAATCCCTTACCCACAAGCTTTCATGTTCTGAGGTTTGTCCATGCGCACGGCAAGTTTGATCTTCAGATCTTGATCAGGGCAGGCCTTGGTCACAGTCATCTTGTGGAGCTCTGCCTGCTTTGGGCTGTTTGGAGTTGGGTGAAGAACCACCTAATCATTCAACATGAGAGAATCATGATTATAAGTCCTAACACCAGACTGAGCAACCACAGAGTGAGAAACAAAGCTATCACCATTAATAAGAACAGCACATCCAAAATTAAACTTCTGTAATTATTTACACTCTCAAATGTTGTTCCAAACCCGTATGACCTTCTTTCAGGACACAACTTCCATTTTTGGTGAGCTATCCCTTTAACATGTAATCCTATAGCTAGTGTCTGCTCTAGAAACTCTAAGACATTTTCACACATGAAGCATTCAGTAAACAGATAAACAGGTTGTGTGGGTGTGGGAAAATATCCCTGAGTCTGGGTGTGAGCTGATAATGACATATTACTTTGCCAGTCAGCGTTTTCAGAGAAATTCTCAACATTCAATTAATTTTGGCTCATGTGGCTGTGTACTGAGAGTTAGACTGTACAGCTCTTCTCTTGGCACCTTATCAGAGAAGAGCCAGTTTCTCTCGTATTCTCTCCTGTGCTTTTTATTCTCTCTTTTCTCTCTCTGATAAGTTGGCGTAATCTATTTCTTAGCTAGAGTTAAAGGTTTAGAGATGCCTGTCTACTTTAGTCTTGATGGAGACACATTTTTTAAACCCTGTACCAATCCAGCATCCGTCAAGGTCAAAAAGCATGTTAACAATGTCCTAATTAGAGGACCTCAGAGTCCTTGAATGTAGAATGTTTTTTAGATTCCAATTCATGAATTCTAATTAAGGTTGCAAACAGGATGGAGAATTGCAATTTGAATTTGGATAAAAATGTACATTTAAAAAGAAATGACATTGCTTTAGGTTTTAATAATAACATACACACACACTACTGTTCAAAAGTTTATGGTCGGAAAGACCTTTAAAATGTTTTTGAAAGAAGTCTCTAATGATCACCAGGGCTGCATTTATTTTATCAAAGATGAATTTTCAGTAGCTTTTACCCCAGTCTTCAGGGTCACATGATTAATGAGAAATCATTCTAATATGCTGCTGAAACATTCTTATAATTATGAACTTAATATTAATGCTACTTAATACTTTGGTGGAAACCATGATACAAGATTCTATTATGAATAGAATGTTTAAAAGAACATCCTTTATTTGAAACAGAAATACATGTATTTACTGTCACACTTGATCAATTTAATGCATACTTGCTGAATATCAGTATTTTTTTTTTAAATCCTACTGACCCCAACCTTTTGAACTGTATTGTATGTCTCTTTTTATTTTTTATTATTAATTCTATGAATCGTGGTAGAAGAGCATTCCCCACACTATAACTGAGTACACTATAATTTACTCAATATATTAGATAACAATTAGATTCAAATTTTATATTGCTTATTTTGTATAAAATTATCTGAAAAATATAGGCATTTGTGATGCCTGTGTTTAACAGCACTGTACTTATCATAGCCTAGTTAATAAACAAGCATAATTAGCCAAAAAAAAATAAAAATTACAACAAATCAAAATCTAGAGGGGTGTGGTCAATTCAATTCAAATTCTAACTCGTTAAAAGGAAGCCTGTTTTGTTCTTTGGGAATATAACCTCTAAATAAAAAACAAATATTCACTGAAAAAAAACAGAACAGGGATTTGATCTGATTCTTGTCGTGTTTCTTGTTTCTTTACAGGGATTTTCAAGCCTGGAGATTCTTTTTTAGCCACAAGCATCAATCAGCAGGAGAATAAGGCAAAAGCAGAATTATAAAGTAAGACATCACTTCTATAACACCATAACAACCTCAAATAATCCTCAAACTCCAAAAAAGCAAACAGAACGACTGATGTCCAACGCCACAAGAAAGAAAAGAAGGATCGAGAGTTACCCGGCCCAGCTCCTTGTCCTCCAGGGCCAAGACCCCTGTGCTCTCTGTGAAGAGCTTCACTTTGACCGCTGGCAGAGGGTGTGTGGTGGTGAAGTCTCCTTGGGTTCCCCAACTGAGAACACACATACACAAACTCCATTGATATCCTTGATTTTAGGCTTCTACGGTATTTATTTTCTACACTCATTTTCATCATTCTCACACACAAACAGTACAGCCACCAAGGTGTTACTTCAAGGGGCTCTTGCGCCTGCCGAACAACCCCCTTTAAGATGTATAGGAATGCTAACATATGGCTTTCTCCAGGTATCATAGATCTCCTTGACAACTCTGCCGCTCTTTATTACTTTATCACTGCGTAACCGCTGCGCACAGGGACATCTCGCAACCCTGTTTTCATTGTATTACTTTGATCAGTGAGGAAAACAATCTCCGCAGTCCTATTCGGCTACACGGCAGGGCTGATGAAATCGTTCGCTAACAAATCATTTGATAAGGTCGTAAAAATCTCACACTGAATGTCAAGTGCATGAGAGACAGACCAGTGGGTGAAGTGTACCGTCTGATGTTTTTGTACATAAACGCTTTCAGCAGAGGATATTCTCTGGTGATTACTGGTACTAGATTCTCTGACACAACGGACAAGTCTGACATTTGGAAAATAAATGAATAAATAAATAACTTAAAGAAGATTTCGAAGGTGCACATTCACAGTCCACCATTATTTACTCTTTCTGTACCCATGCATTGTTACAGTCCAGTGTCGTGTAGCAGACCTGAGAAAAAGTGCTTTTGCTTTTGTTTTTTGTCTAAAACGCCATAATGATGGAATTGTATCTTACAAACAAAGAGATTTTCACTTCACAAAACATTCATTGATGGACTGGATTACTTGTGGATTATTGTGATGTTTTTATCAGCTGTTTGGACTCTCATTCTGACGGCACCCATTCACCGCAGAGGATCCACTGGTGAGAAAGTGATGCAATGCTACATTTCTCCAAATCTGTTCAAATCATCTCATCTACATATTGGATAGCCTGAGGATGAATACATTTTCAGCATTTCTTTTTTATTTGGGAGAACTATTCCTTTGAGTAACATTAGCAAACATTCTGAAGCATATTAATTAACTTCATATTTATTCCATATATATCTAATTTACTCAGGAAGAATTTGCTTTCTTTACTTTCACTTAATACGATTTTCCCAGATTTCCCCAATTTACAGTCAAATTCATGCTACTCTTTAGCATGTCAATGAAGCAAAAGAAACCTCAGTATAAACTTTATTTGCAAGTGTCAATTATTATTTCTTTAAGCTTTATGTACTATTATTTTTTTATCCTAATTTTTCTGTGGAAGCACTGCATCCTTTAATTCCTTAAAGAAAACGCCGCTGTTACAGTCCCATGCTTTCCTCCTCTTTATGGCCACTAATCCATATGTTTGTTGTGTAAAGCCTTCATAAAGGGAGAAATATAATAACTGTGCAGCTCTGCTATCTTCAACTTGTGTATAGGAGATCAAACTCTAGCGGGTCTCAGTGAGAGTGAGAAAAAACTATAACTCACAGACATGCTTTAAACAATCAGTATTGATATTATAAATAATAAATGCACAAAATCTCAGAATAATATGATGCAACAATATAGAAACATACACCTAGGAAATCACAGATACACTCTCTCCTGCACACTCACACAGGGTGAGGGGTAGAGTTGGCCTAGTAAAACCGAAACACGTGACATGATCTGCTGCCGTGGAAACAGGCTGCACGTTTCAGAGGCAGCAGTCAAATTAGACAGAAAGAAAAAGGGTGAGAGCGAAAAAGAGATGGAATGGAAAAGAGGAAAAAAGAGAAAGCTAGCGCAAGAGGGAAAAAATCTGCTATGTGTGTGGTGGGAAGTGTGATTTATCACTTGGAGAAGTGACAAATGCAGATTGAGCGACAGGTGAACACAATCGTCAATTTGTTTGATGAACACCAGGGGGCGATAAACATAACGGCTGGGCGGTTGAGAACGGATTGAGTCTATTAGCAAAAACTCTTTTATTTGCAACAAAGAAAATATGAGCTTGAGGAAAATTTGCTGGCCAAATGTTTGCCGCTATATTTTTCTAAGGGCCTACAAAGGATATTAAATATTTTATAACACAAAGGGAGGAATTCACACGGAATGAATTGCACCCTCTCATGATTTTCACATACTGTCTGTGTTGCTGTAGCAAAATATGCACTTAAAGAACTATCTGCAGACAGTAACTGTGCAATTGTGAATGTTGCAAATGTGGTGCAATCAATATATATAATAGATAATTTACCGTATAAAGAAAAAAGACATTATAAAGACTTAATTTAAATGCATTGGAATGCTATTCTGAATTTAACTTCTGGTTTGACAGGTGGTTAGTGAATAAGAATTAGGTTTTTGCACTGATAAATCGCAAATAATAGCAAAGTCTTATGTTAATGAATGAAAGATGTTTCGTTTCTGGTTGAGTGTATGTATGGTTTCCATGGATATGGATGGGTTAGCATTCTAACAGTGCTAACGGCGAGTGTCAGAGAGGTTGCTGACACTGCACAAGGCCATGCATGGCTGAACTGTGTGTATGTGTGAATGTGCCTTTGGGACAGTCCAAGATATGTTTATTCTTGAGCAGCTGACTGAATAACTTTTTCTAAGTACATCTGAATGTCAAATTTCCTTTTCTCGCCGATTCTGCTGTCTCTTTCGCTATCTCATCCTCCTCTTAATCTCTCTGCTTCAGCATGTCTGTTTGATGTGACACATTCTTGTGTGTCCATTAGCGCTGTTATGCTTTGCCAAAATGAGCCAATTCTCTCTGTTTCCAACCGCCAGTGACAGCATGAATACATGAATATAGACTGAGTTCTATGACTCATAATCATAAGGCTTTTATAAGAGCTAAGTGCTTTACAGTTGAAAGAAGAAAAGAGAGAGAGAACGGAAAGCAAAATTTAAGTCACAAGAAGAGGAAAAGAATGGAACAGAATCATGAATAGAGAATAAAGGGGAGCAGGGGAGCTTTGATACGGGAAAGGAAGTAGAGCTGGGCGATAGACTGAATATTCACAATAAATGTAGGGGCGCGCCGGGCACAAAGTAACGCGGGGTTAGTTGTAACACACGAGGTTTAAATATTTCCACACATGCTAGCATAACCAAATTTACAGCATTTACTAGTTACCATATCAACATTATATAGAGAAAAAAAGTGCAATTCAAAAGTCTTTTGAAGATATCGCTGAAAATTTATTTTACCATAGTAAAATTATATTTCTGGTTTAAGTAAATTTTTAATCTCAGTTTTTATTACTCATTTAAAATGAGACAAATCTGCTATTATTTTAATCTCCAATCTGTTATTTATCAGTTTAGATTATTTTTTAATGCTTTGCTAACTATCATAAGACAGTAACCGGTTTTAAATTCCAGTTGCGCAGATGGGGCACGTTGTAACACTGCGTTACAATGTGCTATTCTATGACATTAGCGATGTAATTCACACTATTTACTTTAATACATTTTAATGATAAACGACGAGAAACAGGTGAATAAAGACTGACAGTCAATGTTTAATGTTAAGAAATTATTATTTCAAGACATGTAAAGCATTTTGGCTCGTTTATGTGGGCCGTCCCAAGCATGGTTGCAATGTGTTCATTGTCAAACTCCAAAATCAGATTATATTACTTCTTAAAAAACGCCATTATTTTATTTGAAATAAATAATTATTTTATTTTATTGACAAAATATTTTAGTTTGTCTTGTATATTTTTTTCATGCGATCAGATAACATTTTAAGCTGTCATATGTTACAATGTACCCCACCTACGGGGCATGTTGTCACAGTTCACTTCCAATTTTTGAGGGTAAATAAAGAAAAACGTATACATTGTAATTATGAAACAAAGTGACATATTTGTACTAGACAAGTGTGAAATTACTGTGGATAAAAAAATTATACTCTGAACCCCATGTGGATTTACACAATTTGAGAAAGTCAAAAAGTGTTACTTTGTGCCCCGCACTCCCCTACCATTTTGCTGGTGACGTAAAAAGAAACAATATTGTGAATGTGGGATGTGCTGATTACAACATCGACACTGTTATTAAATTGAACTGAATCAACACTGAACTGACTCGAGTTAAAAAACGACACTACTGTCTTCAGTAGAGCTGCTTATTAATTGAACTTGATCACAATGAATAAACATTGCACAGTTATTGAACTGAACTAAAGCAACACTGAAATGACCGGAGCTGAATAATGACACTATCGTCTTGCTACAGCTGCTTTATAGCACAATTTGGATTTGCATAATTTATTCTGTTATTTTCCAGTTTAATATTGTAATGTTTTTTTGAAACAATGTCTATTGTATAAAGCATTATAAAAATAAAGGTGACTTGACTTGAATGTTTCAATAGCATCTTTGATTTGACTTTAGTAGCAAAAAATGGTTGAAAAAAAAAACTCGGATTCAATTATTCATTTGCATCAGCATTTAAAATGGTATTTTTGCATGGTATTTTTCAACTAATAAAAAAATTTAAATAATGAAATATAACTAAAAAAGTGTTAAAAAGGTATCTTTTAAAAAACTGAAATAATGTTAAAATATATGTAGGTATCTATTAGTGTTTTAGCTATTACTATTCACTGGTGCAAAATAAATAACTCTTTCTTGTGATCACATAGTGAAAAGCAATGTGGAAAACATGTTCAAGAATTATACTGTCAAAAAATACTGAGATTTTATTTATTTATTCTTTTTTTTTTCTTGCTTTATATTGATTTTTTGCTGTACTGCCCAGCCCTTGAAGGAAAGCATAGCAAGGAGAAAGGTATAAAACGGGGAAGAAAATGTCCTTGAAGACTATGCTTCATTGTAGGCTTTCCTCATTTGTGGGGCAAGAAGGTGACCTTGTATATGAAGCAGATTTTACTACCGTCAAAGGCATGTGTATGTGCACATTCTCACGCATACACACACATGTGAAGGTTGGTGTGTGTGATGATAGAATCTAAATGCTAATTCTCATGTGACGTCATTATTTTCCAGGAGTGCTGGAGGCTCTCTGTCTCTCTCTCTCCTTCGCTTCTCCCCCCTCCGCTGGGATACGCACTCCTAATCAGTTTCTCCATAGCTGATTACTTTTCTGAGGGGACATGGAGGCTGTGTCTCATATTCTCTGATTCTTTCTCGCTCTACCATGCTCCCTCTCGCTCTTTAGCTCGTTATAAGTTGGCATCTGATTCAAAGATGGAATGTAGGGCCCAAAAATAGCACCATGTCATGTGCTCATCCCTTGAGTAACTGCCTCTGGCCAAATAAGAGTTCTAGTTGGAGGACACAGCACCTGAAACTGCACTGCCGTTAGAAAAATGTCCCATATTATGAATGTAATGCATGCTGAGAATGAGAAAGATTGTATATTGTATCATCATAAGATGTCTAATTTTAGGGAAAATCTACCAATCCATAGGAAATCTACAGAACTTATAACTAAAATGTAGCTTATTATTAGCAATGAATTTTATTATAATATGAATTTTGAGTAAGCATTTGATAAAAGTAGTATTTGTATACATTTTGACATTACATCAGACGCCTTCCACATTGCTCTCCAGATGTCAGCATTAGCCAATGAAATACCCATATCTACATACATTTACACATATTTTAAAGCATTTTAACACATGAATGTAAAACTATAAAAATATACACTAATGCTCAAAAGTTTGGAATCACTAAGATTTTTTTGAAAGAAATTAAAACTTTTGTTCAGTAAGGGTGCAATAAATTAATCAAAAGTGACAGTTAAGACATTAATGTTACAAAATATTTCAATTTCAAATAAATGCTGTTCTTGTGAACTTTCTGGCTGCTGAAAATGTAGCTGTTTAAAAAAATTTAATTTAATTTGTAATACTTTTATCAGTATTACTGTTTATACTATATTTTTGATCACATAAATGCAGCCTTGGTGAGCATAAGGGACAAAAATCTTACCAACCCCAAACCTTTGAATGGTACTGTAGATGTTAATTTTGATAATCAAAATCATTTGAATCTTAAAATTAATTGCAAATGAGCCATTAAAAGGTATTTACAAAAAAAAAAAAAAAAAAAAAAGTGAGGAAGTTTATACTATATTTTTGATCACATAAATGCAGCCTTGGTGAGAATAAGGGACTTCTTTCAAAACCATTAAAAAATCTCACCAACCCCAAACCTTTGAATGGTAGTGCAGATGTTCATTTTGATCATCCAAAATGTTTGAATCTTAACATTAGTTCCAAATGAGCCATTAAAAAGTATTTTCACTAAAAAGTAAAAGAAAAATAAGGAAGGTGGCCTACGTGGGTTTGGAGGCCTCAGCCTGGTCCGTCTGTAGCTTCTCTCCACCTTCCACCTCCATTGTGCAGTACACAATGCGGTTGGGAGCCAGCGACTTCAACCCCTGAACTTCCATAATCACCACCTACACAAAAGAAACATTTGGTTGTATTTTATATGCAGGTATAGTATGTTTTGTAATGCTCACATAAGCAATTAAACATTCCCTTGGATGCTGTTTTAAAAGCTCTTATTTCATTAGCAGCCAATCAGGATCCACTCAACTTCTTGACCACATTATCAACTTTTATTAGTATTCAACTTTCTTGTTCTTGACACTCATTGAATAAGCACTGTTTACGTCTGGAGCGAAAATCAATCCACACACCCAGAGCACCTATAAAATCCAGCAGCTCGTAGCTCCCCAAAACAAAATAGACTCCAAAGACAGAAGCCAGACTATCAAATCCATAAAACACTGCTCTGTCAGCCACTGTGACTACTAAAGCCGTGCCACGTTATAATCAACTGCCCTGAAAACGAGCTAGCTCAAGACAGTATAATTATAGCAAAACCTGAGACTTGAGAGAGGAGATTTCTCAGAGGCATCATTTATCAAAAATGCAGTATAACCTTTTTTTAATATGCTGCAGCCCTTTCTGTCTGCATAATTTATGCGATAGCAAGGGCTGGAAACTCAGTAAAGATTAAAATCTCATAGATGCATGTGTTAAACTAACACTGCAGCTGCTAATGTTGCTAAATTTATAATTGCTACTCATTTAAATTCTCTATCAAAACTAAGGACTGTCTATTAATTCGAAATGATGAGAGGCAAACCCTTAGACTCCCAAAAGATATTTGCAAGTGTGGTAGTAAGCGCTATTTGAGATTGTTGCACTTTTTTCAACTTTGTAACATGCTACAGACTATTTTTACAAAGTTTTGTTCAAATCAGCACATTTTAACAGTTCAAAGGATACAGCTACAGCTAAAACCTAAAAATACTTGGCAAAGTCTGTTGTTTTAATGGAACTAGCACCAAAAATGCTTAAAGGAATAGCTCATTCAAAAATGAAAATGTACTCACCCTCAGACCATCCAGAACGTAGAAGAGTTTGTTTGATCATCAAAACAGTTAGAGAAATTTAGCATTACATCACTTGCTCACCAATGGATCCTCTGCAGTGAATGGGTGCCGTCAGAATGAGAGTCCAAACAGCTGACCAAACACACCACAATAATCCACAAGTAATCCACACGACTCCAGTCCATCAGTTAACATCTTGTGAAATGAAAAGCTGTGTGTTTGTAAAAAACAAATCCATAGTCCAAACAGCTGACCAAACACACCACAATAATCCACAAGTAATCCACACGACTCCAGTCCATCAGTTAACATCTTGTGAAATGAAAAGCTGTGTGTTTGTAAAAAACAAATCCATTAATTGATGGACTGGAGTCGTGTGGATTATTTGTAGATTATTATGATGTTTTTATCAGCTGTTTGGACTCTCATTCTGATGGCACCCATTCACAGCAGAGGATTCATTGGTGAGCAAGTGATGTAATGTTACATTTCTCAAAATCTGTTCCGATTAAAAATAAAAAAACTCAACTACATCTTAAATGGCCTGAGGGTGAGTAAATTTTCAGCAAATTTAAATTTTTTGGTGAACTACTCCTCCTACCACTCTTTCCGCATCTGACATTGTCTCTCAAGTTTGGTTATTTGTTTAACACTTAATGGTTAATTGTATGCAAATCAGACAAGACAGAGAAGTCACAAATCTTCATCAAAGAAAGTCAAATGCATGGAAGCCTTGAGCAGGGCCACAAATAAAAATCACTCTCTCTCCCCTGGGCCCGATGAGACGGCATACTATGTGAACCCTGGCCTTGAGCACAAAACTAAACTACACTGCCTGAAGGCTAGAACAGTTCTTACCTCAAGTGTGAAAGACAGCACAACATCAGACTTGGACAGCTGGTTTTCATCTTCCTGTCCCATATCAATGATGGAGGTGTTGTGTCCCCTCTTTAGCTTCTGCAGTTTGAACTCTCCTCCCTTTGAAACCGGCATGCTCTCCAGATTAGCCATCAGCTGGTTGACTGAGCTCTTCAGCTCCTCGATATACATAGCCTCCATCTCCTTCGACACAAACTTGGGGAATTTGCCAGCCTGAATTTTTTTAAGAAATAGCAAAGAAGAAAATTCTAATATTTTTAATTATTCCGATTAAAAATTAAAAAATACCACTGATGTTAGCATTATTAAAAACTAGTATTTTATCAACTTGAATACAAGAAGGCTTAACTGAACTTAATTCAAAATGTCAACTTGACCCAAAATATATTAATTATGGAACAAGTCCTACTTGGCAAAATTCTAGTCGGTTTGAATTATAAAATGAATGTGGGTGCATAAACTGAATTGGCTGAGTTGCAATGGAATGGATGCCAGTTCTGTTTACAGCACGTCCGGGGCATCTCTGTCCACGTGTAAGTGATCAAATGATGAGACTTACCCGGGCAATCTGATCAGCCATCTGCAGACGCCCATCCAGTTCTCTCCTGATCTGAGCTGCTTGCTCGTCCAGATTATCCAACTGCAACCACACACACACAAAGTAATATTTGTTACCATCAGCCTTCAAACCTCCACACACTAATACCAACCTATACATCTCCAGAAGGCAGCTAATCAAGTCTGACCCCTGTTAAAGCTTTCCTGCACCACATATGTGACATAATTGGGCTCACCAGGGGTCAGATTGAAAAGGTCAATGGCCACACACATCCTGAAAGCAGAAATACAACTGTTCCTTATTACTCTAAGTAATTAAAACTGATAAAAGTGACTTTCATTAATTTGAATTAAGCTGACATAATAAAATATGAATATTGCGTTTTATTAAAACTTAATATTTATGAACAATAATGAGAAATATTGCCTTGGCAACTGACTAAAATAATTTTAATATGATGTATCACAATTATTCAAACTAAAACTCAAATAAAAAAAAATAAACCTTAATAGCAAAAATGACAAAAGCACATACAATTAATAAAACTTGAAAATGAAAACTGAATATATTAAAATTAAAAGCTAACAATATTAATACATACTTAATATTAGTATATATTTTACTATTCATATTTTCAATACTAAAATAACACTGATCCTTTGTTCATTTGTGAAATAAAAATGTAATAATGAACAGTTGCATTTCTCCTTTCAAGATGCGAGTGACCATTTACCTTTTCATTAAGTGATTAAAAAAACTATTACAAATATTTTTCATTCAACGAAATAAAGCTGAAATAAAATAAAATATCAATTTTACATTAGATTAGAGAGTATAAATGTTGCTTTGACAACTAACTGAAATAAATTGAAGATTAAGTATTAAAATTACTATAACTAAAACATTCACTAAGTGATTAGAGGATAAGTTAATTTAATATGTTACAAAGAACTTTTAATTCATACTTTTCACTTTTACCATCTGATGTATGCCAAAATGTATATCTTTATATATTTCTTGTCCGTGACCCACACACAGCATTAATAAAAAAATCGAATATATTCCATCTGTAACCAATTTTTGCACTGCTCAAATATACAGCCCCTCATACATAAATACATGGCTATAAATCCTGTTCTAAAGCATAAACTATATCACACCCACAAGGGCCCTGGGGAAGATGGAAAACCCCTATGGAGAGGAAAAATCTGATGTGCTGGAATAGGAAATAATCTCTTCACCCCCGATAACTCTGTTGCACGTGTGTGGGCGTGCGAGCTTGTCACTGTCTGTTTGTGTGTTATGGCATCTGAAGCCTCCCCATCCAAAGCCATCACTTCCTGTCTATGTCACTCTCCTGCTCCCATCCACACAGAATCCACGGGCGACAGCACCAAGGCAACCCTTGCCATGGCGACAGTCAGTCTGGAGTGGGAAACCCTGTCACAAGGGGCAGAGTTGAGTCCCGGTCCCCAGAGCCCTGTCTATCTTCTGCCCTGCTCTCCAGAGGCTGTGTTCTAATTAAGCATGGCTCAGCAAATACAGGAACCCTCTGTGTGCGCATTTGTGCTAGTGCGGCCCCTGGAATAGAAGAAGTGCGTATTTTGAGCAGAATTCTCCGGCGCATTGTGTTCGACTAAAAGCTTTTGTTTAAATTATTGATCATAACCGCTTTGGTCTTCAAAAGTCTGCATATGGGCTTCTCTGAAGCTAAAAATGCCAGAGTGAACTTTGATGGCACATTGGGAGGACTACAATGACCTAATGACCTGTTTCATAATCGCATTGTTCTCCAGGCTAGCTCAGGGGAGAGTAGTTGTGGAAGGGCGTGCCATCATTTTTTGGAAACAGGCAACCTCTGCTCTCGATTTATGCAAAATGAGCATCTCTCTGTGGTTCTCGAGCATTTCATGCACGTATCTAACAAATAATACATTGTAAATAATTTACAGGAGACATCCGTAAACACGACTGAAATGCTGGTCAGGAATCGCCTAGTAGATCCAAGTACAAACAAGGTGGTACAGCTCAATTTCCTCATTTATTCTTCATGCTTCTGTTCTGTTTGGAGGTAAACGGCTCTTTCATCAAATGCCTAGTCTTAATAATAGATGGCAAACACTACATGGAGGTTGGGTGTCTGTACAGAGGTTCATCATTAGTTTATTTACCTCAGTTCTTCATTTAGCAGCTGTAACTCTGGTGTAAAGGCCATGTTATGGGCATGTGTTTAACATTAACTCATACAGTGTATGACATTTCACATCAAAGCGTATTAAAGCAACAAGCCAAGGGAAGTCATGCATTATATTGATTTTACACTAATAAAAGGGTGTTGTTAAAGCAGTCATCCTTAGCCTTGCTAAAAACACTGTAATGCACAGCCTCGAGTAGATTATTACCTTTATACCAAAAGCAAAATGCATCAATAAATTCATATATATGGGGATATGGGAATATATGTGGGAAAACAGTTAATATAGTAATAAAACACAAAAACAATTCTTGCACCAAATAATGCAGTTGTCTCTCGAGCCAATTCAAATTCAAGTACAGGAAAATAAACAAAATAAAATAAATTCAAACATCGGTTCCTTTAAAATAAAATAAAATTCAAGGGGGTACTTATAGCTTGAGTTGAGTCTTTTGCTTGTGTCAAATATGTTTACCTTTCACTTAAGGATTACATGAAAATGTATGTATTGTTTACAGAAGGGATGTTTTATGGAAGGTTTAGCAGAAAGAGGTAAATACTTTCTGAAAACTTTCTGAAAGAAGAATAACTTTCTTTCACTGTAATTAATTAGAAAGCTCTCTTTGCTCGTTATTCTCTATTGCGAGCAGTAAACAGAAAATTCCAGGCCTGGTATAATCACCAACTCCAGACACTGAAATATAATTCAAAGGATCTTCAGCATTCGACTGCTGTTTGTTTAGTGGACCCTGTAATTCAAAAGACACTGTAAATCCTTGTGGCCTTTTTAACATACAGCAGCCAGCGTAACAGGCACAGGGTTTGAACAGTAATGTTCACTTCAGTACCGTGATCTGATGGAGTTAGACGGCATCTCAGCAGAGGGAGCTCCCGACAGCTGTTGCCCCAATTCCTCGGTCCTCACCGAGACGGAGCGAGTGAAACTCAGAGACTCACAGCATCAATAATGTATTCACACATTTAGATTTGCTGATGGCAGACTGTGTTCTCAACCTTACTCGTTTCTTCCTCCTCTCTCTTTCTTGCCGTTTTCTGCTGTCACCACACTCCTTCACAGCATCTCTCTCAACCACCTCTCCACCTGTCTTGATTCTCTCTCTTCCCTTCAAGGCTCCTCTGCTGCGTGCGGGAGAGAGACATCTGTGACATTGTGTGAAGTAATAGGGCAGACAGCACAAGATCGAGTCATGTGACTAAACCCTACAGCATGACCTTCGGTTGTCCACTGATATATTCGAAAGTCTGAACATCTTGGCTACTTTATTATTGATCTACTGGCCAATCTGGCAGATAGGAAGTGACAGAGGTTTTGTGTGTGTGTCTTTGTGTGTGTGTGCATGGGTGGGGTTAGATTAGAAAACATGTTGCAATTGTCAGCAATAAGTCGTGGCCTAATGGTTAGAGAGTCGGACTCATAACCCAAAGGTTGTGGGTTCGAGTCTCGTACCGGCAGGGATTGTAGGTGGGGGGAGTGAATGTACAGCGCTCTCTCCCACCTTCAATACCACGACTGAGGTGCCCTTGAGCAAGGCACCGAACCCCCAACTGCTCCCCGGGCGCCGCAGCATAAATGGCTGCCCACTGCTCCGGGTGTGTGTTCACGGTTTGTGTGTGTTCACTGCTGTGTGTGTGCACTTTGGATGGGTAAATGCAGAGCACTAATTCCGAGTATGGGTCACCATACTTGGCCACATGTCACTTCAATAGCAGGGTATTAAGACACACACCAAAGAAGAAGAAAAAGGAAGGATTTGTAAGGCCATTTTACACAGTACACTGTTACAAAGGGTTTTCAGTTCATTTTCAATGGGATAGAGGCGGCAGAACGGAGGCGGCACTGAAAGCAACACTGGTTGCCGAGCTTGTGCTCAAAAATCCTGATTCGTTGTGCATGTGGAAAGATTAAAAAAGAAGACATTTAAAGGTTAAATATATCTTTCCATTGCTTTTATTCACAACAAAACCTTTTTGTTGTCAAAAAATGCTTTTGCTGATTTTCCTGAGCTATATACAGTAAATCCTAAAAAACAACTCATATCCGGTCTTCTCACCAATCACATTTATTTAGGCTGATTTTTATTTGTGCTTAGCCTATTTTATGGAAAAAAATAACACATTTTATGGACAAATGGTCACTAACGCAAATCAGTCAGCTACTGTACAAACACGATGCTAGACTAAAAATAATGGTGCACTATTTATTTTATAATTATGAACATAATTATTAAGATGATCACCAGCTGACTTTCTTTTAATGATAATTCATGTAATGTAAAAAATAATGTATTTGAATCCATTCAAATATATGCTACTTTTTAAAAACTAAGATCATTTAAAAAAAAAAAATCCAATTGATTTATTTTTTAGAATTTATACAAAAAATGTGTAGATCGCTTCAATATAATGAGAGCAATTTAGTTGCAAAGCGCTGGAATATAATATTACTATAGTATTTGCCTAATTCATAAATGCACCATGCTTTTGTTTGCTAGCATTGAGCAATAGTGGGTAACATTTTATGTCCAACATCACATGTATGGAAAACAAGAAAGCTAAAAAATATATCTAAAAAATAATTTTACTGCCTACCATGCACTGTGTAAAATGCCCTTAAGACAGAAAGAAAAGTAGCAAGTGAGAGACAGAAAAATAAAGAGACAGGTAGACAGAGATATGCTCTTAAATGACTGATGGTTTCCTTTTTACTAGTTAAGAGTCAAATATGCCAGAGTTCGTCATGTACTATAAAATAATGAAAGGACAGAACAGCAGAACTGTTCTTTTAAAAAGGGCAGAAGCAGCCACATTCTTTTGAAGGACTGTTAGGGAAAAAGACAACCAATTATGCACATTATTATATAGAACAAATGCATTGTTTCAGTGCATGATAGCATAAAAATGTGAATGATCATTTGCAGTGTGTGTGTGTGTGTGTGTGCCGTAACCCTGCTGGTTCATTCTGAGCTGTTGATTAGTGGAGCGCATAATCAGCTCCTGTCACCGACAGCAATGAACCAACCTTCTCTCTTTCTCTATTTCTGCTGTTACTGTTACCAACATACATTAAGAAACGGCTTTTGATGTTGGGTCAGCTGGACTGATATGGGTTGTATCAACTTTTCCAATTACTCCTGAGGAGATGAACAGGAGCTTTAAATGCAAAGCAATAGAGCTGACAAATTAAAGGAGCTTTTAAAGAGAGAGAGAGAGACAGAGAGGGAGAAAGAGAGAGATAGAGGTTGTCTGACAAAGCACAATATCACTGCCAGTTTTCATATGCACACAATAATTACTGTATGTAGGCTTGGCAAAGACAACATACTGCTATTGTTGAAACTTATGTTAGGGTTTTTTATATGTGCTGCCGATGTTTCATCATCTCACATCGGCTCATTTACTGTGAATCAAGCTGTTCTGTTTTACTTCACAATAAGGGTATTATTGCAATATAACGTTTAATATTTGTATTTAATAATAATTACAAAAATCCTATTGCAATCCTATAGCAATGGCAATGTTGTCTATGAAAAAATGGAAAGAGATTTTTTTCTCTGTTCACAGAAAGAGGTTTGAGTTGTTTTTTATTAATTAAGGCTATAATGGTCACACTTTATTTGAAGGACCAATTCTTGCTATTAACAAACCATTAACTATGACTTTTGCCTAAATAAACACCTAATTTGCTGCTTATTAATAGTAAGGTAGTTGTGAAGTTTAGGTATTGGGTAGGATTAGGGATGTAGAATATGGTCATGCAGAATATGTGCTTTATAAGTACTAATAAACAGCCAATATGTTATAAATAGGCATGCTAATGTCACGGACACGGGTGTGTGGAGGCAGGCAGGACGACGAGGACATAAGCAACTAATTAATAGTGAGAATTGGTCCCTATTCTAAACTGTTACTACTATAACATTAATGTGAACACCCAATTTTTTCCCAAATTGTCCAACCCTAAAAGGATGGTTCAGACTCTAAGATATCTTGCGAGAAAGATGCACTCTCCCCAAAAAAGGTTCAATAGCTATTTTAGTGAACATTCCTATTTTTTTTCATAACGGAAAATACATATTGCAGAATAAATATTGCAATGTCAGTTTTTTCAATATCATGCAGTCCTACTACCTAGAGTATCTATCTATCTATCTATTTAGACTGTAAATACCCTCAGACAATTCTTTACATACATTTTTTAAACTGTTAGAGAAGCCAACATTCAAAGCTACACATGTCCCCTAAACAACAAAGAACAGACAACAATGAGAGAAGAAACAGGAAAGGCTGAATGAATCTATTCAGTAATTCAATGAGGAGGCTCTTGAGAGCACCAGAGGTGTGCATCACAGAGAGAATCTATTTGTGACTGGAGGGAGCTGAGCGTGAATGGACCAGTTTATGAGCTAGCACTAACTACAGCGCACAGCACATTCACTGTTTTCTATTATCTCAAAGAGATTTAACTTGACTTAGAAGCGATTCAAGCAATAATATTGAAAAGTAATCCAACGCTACCCCTGAAATGCAGGTAATGTTATCCGTATGACTATTAGAAATGCAGCATTAGAGTAAAATGTGTTGACTTTGCTTTCGGTCGCTATGGCACCAGCAAACACTAAATACGCCGTCTCCGTTGCTTTGTTTGCAAACAATATTTGCCGAAACACTCCCGCCACAACTGCCTGCCACGGTTCATTAACCATTGCATGGCGAAATAATCAGAAAGCAATCCTACACTCATACTCATCCATCCTTATTTGACAGGTTTCCTGTAAAAGGTTTCTGTTTATTAATGCACAAATGGCTGATAATAACACACACTTTGAGATGGTTCAGTACCTCTACATTCAAATGGCCTGGAATATTTGCTGCTGAAATAAGCAGTGAATTCATATAGTGGTATACCTGAATTCATCAGGTATAGCATAATTTGTTTGCAGATGTCACTTGATTTGATGTTGTATTGTTAACGTAATTATATTTAGGCATTTTAAATGTCTAAATACTTTTTGGGCTTGCTGTATGTATGGCATCAGCTCTGAAAAATGTAAAAACAAAGCCAGAGGAAAGGTTGGCCGTGAAGGTAATGCAATGGATCGTTTGTTTTTATTTGTGATGATGGGTATGTGTATGTGCAGGGCAGTCAACAGCGCAGTTGCTCCAGCTGAATCCACAGAGCACCAGACAATTTTTACCAATTATGTGTGATTGTGCTTTCATTAAATACACTGCAGGTGGTGTATGAAGCATCTTTTGGCAGCCAAAAGAAAATGCCTCCTACACATGGCCTTGCGACCCACACAACAGAGTCCTTCCTGAGGATAAAGGGAAAGAGCAAGAGAGAGGTTTTTCATTACTTTACAAAAGCAAAATATGCTTGGTTTGATGTGGAGCGGCCTGATTGATTCTTGTTTACTGTGTAAATAAACTCACGGTAAACACATTTTTGATACTGACTCGGAAATCCAACCAATTGCCTGCTGTGAGATCAGCTGAGAGTGCAAGTTGTAACATTTCTGAAATCATCAAAAAAAATAAGTAACCTTTCACCAAATTAGTTTTTCAAAGCTAGTATAAATTGATGCTGATTGACCAGCTAATTGATGATCTCCCAAAGCAATTACAAGGGCTTTTTGATCATATAAAGCACTGATCTTGCCAACAGGATGATATGACATCCTAGCCTCTGAGTCATCCCAAATGTGCGGCTGTGATCTATTCAAAGTGGGTTTAAAATAGCTCTTTTAGCTGTGTCATGAGTTCTCCATCTACTCCAGAAAGCATATGCCTTGGAGGCTTCTCTAAAATAATCTCTTATAAGCCAAAATCTTGAAGCTATAGTTTTATGACCCTTTCTTTTTGTATCCATTAAGCCTAACAATGAATTGTGAAATCCTTATAAAAGGTCTATACATTACCGTTCAAAAGTTTGGGGTCAGTTTTTAATGTTTTTGAAAGAAGTCTCTTATGCTTGCCAAAGCTGCATTTATTTGATTAAAAAGCCTTTAAAACAGTAATATTGTGAAATATTATATAACTGTTTCTATTTTTATATATTTTTTAATGTAATTTATTCCTGTGATAGCAAAGCTGAATTTTCAGCAGCCAGTCTTTGCAGAATTCATATTGTCGAAAACCATCATCCTGCTTAATATTTTTGCGTACATCGTACGTTTTGAGGATTCTTTGATGAATAGAATGTTCAAAAGTACAACATTTATCTGAAACATAATTTTTTTCAGTGCTTACTGTCACTTATGATCAACTTAATGCATCCTTGCTGAATAAAGCATTAATTTCTTTCTCCAATAAATAAATAAATAAATCTGTCCCCAAACTTTTGAAGAATATATATTTGTCCCAAAAATACTCATCAAAATGCCAGCAGTAGCTTGACAGCCCCTGGTCATTATTGACTTTCATTATACAGGGAACAGCAGCATAAACTTCTCCTTTTCATTCCCCAGAAGAAAGAAAATCACACAGGATTGAAAACGCACACAAGTCTGAGTAAACAATGACAGAACTTTCAACTATTTCTGTAAGATATAGCATTTGACGATATAAAAAAGTGCCTATGAAACTGGCAGAAAATCAGAGGCAAAACATTGTTTGTTTGTCACGGAAACAGTGCTTGCAGGTATACTTGTCACACAGAAATGGTGAAAAATGCTGGTTGTGGGCTTATGTGTCAGCAGATGCAGCAATTTTGCCCCTGCCAGCACTGGGATGTTTTGACTACACTGACATGAATGCTGCCAGGACTGAGGAGATTTTATGCTGAACTTCCCTCCTACTTGTTCCGCTCCCCTCGCTTGCTGTTTGTCCATCCATCGAAAAGACATGCTTACCAGTTGATATATTAATGATTTCTTACCGTCACGTTTCGCTGAAGGCATTTTTCAGTTGTTATAGATCCCTTAAGTGCTTTCAGCGAATGCCTATTTGGCCATATTTACAAACTGAGGATTTTTAATTAGGATAAGAAAATAAACTTAGTCTCCAAGTAAATGCTCTGTAGCATCCCATCTGAGCAATATAAGATCCATTAAGAACAAAATGGACTAACTTTGGACTAATGGACTTTTCTGTCACTTTAGCTGTGTTTTTTGGCTTTCTGAGTGACAAACATTGGGAGACAGTATGCTAATTCCCCACCCTGAAGCCTGAGCTAGCAGGAAAAGTGGAAAAGGAAAAGTGGGTTAGCAATCTTCAAAGCACATTTGAAAGACTGAGATTTAATGGCGGAGGCTCAGATGAGATCTCTCTCTCAATATAGCTGAGGAAAAAGAGCTAAAATATGAAGACTATAAGCGTCTGCAATTTTTTAAGCCCAGTGCTTTTCATACGGATGTACCTTTTGGCTTAATACCTTTTAAAGTTGCTGTCCTAAGGTGATGTGTGTATTTTATTCAATGTTAAAAAACATTCTCGTAAACTGTGAAGTAGGGCTGTGCAAAAAATCGAATGCGATTTTCATGCACATCTCGTCAGTAAAGCCGCTCCTGTGATTAGAAGTAAATCTCCAGCACGTGCGTTCAGATGGAGCGGCATTTACTACACAGAGCCGTAGTTCACTGACAAGCTACACAAAATCTTTTTTTGTGTAGCTTGCCGATTTTTTGCACAGCCCTACTGTGAAGAGACACATTCACAATAACTTCCTGTATGCCTAAAGAATGCTGTGAAAACTTCAGAACAAGCCATTTTACTATTCTGTTTGAATACAGGGACACATGCTAATTTTTCTTGATTACTCTCTTCGTCCCCAAATGACAGAAAATTCTGTACTTCTAGACAAACATCATAACTGTGCCAGCACTGAAGTTTCTGTAAGGCAGGGGAATTTGATTTATTATAAACTCAAGGACAATAAAACCAAAGCACGTCCTTCACTTGAGAAGAACAAATTATTTTAGATCTAAAAATATTATGTTGTTTGAAGTAGTCAAGAGGGACATTTGCCTTACTTAGATCTCGTTACAATGGGGATCTTACCATAACATTACACTGCGAACACTAAGGGGATGTTAACATGACGTGTGTATTTGCATTCAAAGTAGATTGAGTGCAACAGCTTGGAACAGAACGCAAAGGGTCTTGGATATGCACAACGAGGAGCATTGCAACAGCCAAGACATCATTCTAATGCATAAACTAACAATGCTAGGAATGCTAGATCACAACCTGCTTGAATTACTCTTCCATTTCAAGGCAAAACTAATAAAATACAATCCCTAGTTTGTACATACAAGTCTCTGTTCACCCAAAATAATTTATATAACCAAAATGCTGTATCTACTGAGTCAAACAGCTCCTCCCCAGGGGAAGTTTCCCACCTACCTGGCAAGCCTGGTACAACAGCTGGTGCTCAAATTTCTTGATCCCCAGGATCTGCTGGAACATCTCGTAGAGCTGGTCTTTGCTCAGGATGAGCTCGGAAGCAGCGCTGGCTGTCATGCGCTGCTGTGCCTTGCGTGGGTCCTCGTCTCCACGGTAGATGGTGTCAAACTTAGCCATCCAGGAGCTCAGCACAGTCTCCTTGCTCAGACCATCGATCTCTGGCAGGCTCCGGACACGTTTCTCGATATGGCGCTTGAACACCTCGCGACAGTCCAGAGCAGATAAACCTCCTGTTTGGACCATCTTAGCAACACGATCGCTCTTCAGAAAAACCTGCAGTTCACACAGACAAGGGGGAGGCAAAAAATAATTCAAAACATATTCATAATTGGAGTTTTGTGATTCTTAGTCAAGTGCATGTGCTATATGCTATCTAAACACTGACTTAACTGACCTTTAAATATACAAATGTAGTTTCATTGAATAAAATTAAATAAATATATTTATTTCATATTATGGTCCCACTTTATATTAGGTAGCCTTAACTACTGTGTACTTACATTTAAATTAATAGTTTGGTACAATGCACTTATTGTGTAAATACATGTTTTTACATTGTACTTATATTTTAAAAATACCTGCATGTAATTACATCTGTAATTAATTTCTGTGACTGCATTTATAATTACACTTGTTGACCCACCCCTTATACATTAACCCACCCTTAAACCTACCCATACCACCAAACTTGTCCCTAACCTTACCCATATCCCACCTTAATAGCAGCAAAAGTGTTTTGCAATACAATATGAACACAATAACTACATTGTGCTTATTTTTTGACACAAGTACATAGTAGTTAAGGCCACCTAATATAAAGTGGGACCAATATTATTCTTTGAGTATAATACTATATTAATCTAACTGAATAATTAAAGGCTACTGGCAATTTTTGTTAAAAAAGTGATATGTCCCGTTCAATCTTCCTGTTTCTATGGGACTATAATTAACATAAGACAAAAAACTAAAACAGTAATATTGTGAAATATTATATAACTGTTTCTATTTTTATATATTTTTTAATGTAATTTATTCCTGTGATAGCAAAGCTGAATTTTCAGCAGCCAGTCTTTGCAGAATTCATATTGTCGAAAACCATCATCCTGCTTAATATTTTTGCGTACATCGTACGTTTTGAGGATTCTTTGATGAATAGAATGTTCAAAAGTACAACATTTATCTGAAACATAATTTTTTTCAGTGCTTACTGTCACTTATGATCAACTTAATGCATCCTTGCTGAATAAAGCATTAATTTCTTTCTCCAATAAATAAATAAATAAATCTGTCCCCAAACTTTTGAAGAATATATATTTGTCCCAAAAATACTCATCAAAATGCCAGCAGTAGCTTGACAGCCCCTGGTCATTATTGACTTTCATTATACAGGGAACAGCAGCATAAACTTCTCCTTTTCATTCCCCAGAAGAAAGAAAATCACACAGGATTGAAAACGCACACAAGTCTGAGTAAACAATGACAGAACTTTCAACTATTTCTGTAAGTGCATGTACCATCTGCATTTGACGATATAAAAAAGTGCCTATGAAACTGGCAGAAAATCAGAGGCAAAACATTGTTTGTTTGTCACGGAAACAGTGCTTGCAGGTATACTTGTCACACAGAAATGGTGAAAAATGCTGGTTGTGGGCTTATGTGTCAGCAGATGCAGCAATTTTGCCCCTGCCAGCACTGGGATGTTTTGACTACACTGACATGAATGCTGCCAGGACTGAGGAGATTTTATGCTGAACTTCCCTCCTACTTGTTCCGCTCCCCTCGCTTGCTGTTTGTCCATCCATCGAAAAGACATGCTTACCAGTTGATATATTAATGATTTCTTACCGTCACGTTTCGCTGAAGGCATTTTTCAGTTGTTATAGATCCCTTAAGTGCTTTCAGCGAATGCCTATTTGGCCATATTTACAAACTGAGGATTTTTAATTAGGATAAGAAAATAAACTTAGTCTCCAAGTAAATGCTCTGTAGCATCCCATCTGAGCAATATAAGATCCATTAAGAACAAAATGGACTAACTTTGGACTAATGGACTTTTCTGTCACTTTAGCTGTGTTTTTTGGCTTTCTGAGTGACAAACATTGGGAGACAGTATGCTAATTCCCCACCCTGAAGCCTGAGCTAGCAGGAAAAGTGGAAAAGGAAAAGTGGGTTAGCAATCTTCAAAGCACATTTGAAAGACTGAGATTTAATGGCGGAGGCTCAGATGAGATCTCTCTCTCAATATAGCTGAGGAAAAAGAGCTAAAATATGAAGACTATAAGCGTCTGCAATTTTTTAAGCCCAGTGCTTTTCATACGGATGTACCTTTTGGCTTAATACCTTTTAAAGTTGCTGTCCTAAGGTGATGTGTGTATTTTATTCAATGTTAAAAAACATTCTCGTAAACTGTGAAGTAGGGCTGTGCAAAAAATCGAATGCGATTTTCATGCACATCTCGTCAGTAAAGCCGCTCCTGTGATTAGAAGTAAATCTCCAGCACGTGCGTTCAGATGGAGCGGCATTTACTACACAGAGCCGTAGTTCACTGACAAGCTACACAAAATCTTTTTTTGTGTAGCTTGCCGATTTTTTGCACAGCCCTACTGTGAAGAGACACATTCACAATAACTTCCTGTATGCCTAAAGAATGCTGTGAAAACTTCAGAACAAGCCATTTTACTATTCTGTTTGAATACAGGGACACATGCTAATTTTTCTTGATTACTCTCTTCGTCCCCAAATGACAGAAAATTCTGTACTTCTAGACAAACATCATAACTGTGCCAGCACTGAAGTTTCTGTAAGGCAGGGGAATTTGATTTATTATAAACTCAAGGACAATAAAACCAAAGCACGTCCTTCACTTGAGAAGAACAAATTATTTTAGATCTAAAAATATTATGTTGTTTGAAGTAGTCAAGAGGGACATTTGCCTTACTTAGATCTCGTTACAATGGGGATCTTACCATAACATTACACTGCGAACACTAAGGGGATGTTAACATGACGTGTGTATTTGCATTCAAAGTAGATTGAGTGCAACAGCTTGGAACAGAACGCAAAGGGTCTTGGATATGCACAACGAGGAGCATTGCAACAGCCAAGACATCATTCTAATGCATAAACTAACAATGCTAGGAATGCTAGATCACAACCTGCTTGAATTACTCTTCCATTTCAAGGCAAAACTAATAAAATACAATCCCTAGTTTGTACATACAAGTCTCTGTTCACCCAAAATAATTTATATAACCAAAATGCTGTATCTACTGAGTCAAACAGCTCCTCCCCAGGGGAAGTTTCCCACCTACCTGGCAAGCCTGGTACAACAGCTGGTGCTCAAATTTCTTGATCCCCAGGATCTGCTGGAACATCTCGTAGAGCTGGTCTTTGCTCAGGATGAGCTCGGAAGCGGCGCTGGCTGTCATGCGCTGCTGTGCCTTGCGTGGGTCCTCGTCTCCACGGTAGATGGTGTCAAACTTAGCCATCCAGGAGCTCAGCACAGTCTCCTTGCTCAGACCATCGATCTCTGGCAGGCTCCGGACACGTTTCTCGATATGGCGCTTGAACACCTCGCGACAGTCCAGAGCAGATAAACCTCCTGTTTGGACCATCTTAGCAACACGATCGCTCTTCAGAAAAACCTGCAGTTCACACAGACAAGGGGGAGGCAAAAAATAATTCAAAACATATTCATAATTGGAGTTTTGTGATTCTTAGTCAAGTGCATGTGCTATATGCTATCTAAACACTGACTTAACTGACCTTTAAATATACAAATGTAGTTTCATTGAATAAAATTAAATAAATATATTTATTTCATATTATGGTCCCACTTTATATTAGGTAGCCTTAACTACTGTGTACTTACATTTAAATTAATAGTTTGGTACAATGCACTTATTGTGTAAATACATGTTTTTACATTGTACTTATATTTTAAAAATACCTGCATGTAATTACATCTGTAATTAATTTCTGTGACTGCATTTATAATTACACTTGTTGACCCACCCCTTATACATTAACCCACCCTTAAACCTACCCATACCACCAAACTTGTCCCTAACCTTACCCATATCCCACCTTAATAGCAGCAAAAGTGTTTTGCAATACAATATGAACACAATAACTACATTGTGCTTATTTTTTGACACAAGTACATAGTAGTTAAGGCCACCTAATATAAAGTGGGACCAATATTATTCTTTGAGTATAATACTATATTAATCTAACTGAATAATTAAAGGCTACTGGCAATTTTTGTTAAAAAAGTGATATGTCCCGTTCAATCTTCCTGTTTCTATGGGACTATAATTAACATAAGACAAAAAACTGCACTTGCCAAGTCATTTCATTGGGCCTTTAAAGGTGAGGTGGTGATAAAACCAGGAATACAGATGTGCCCTTCAAAAAGTTTAACTTGGGTAACTTGAAAACATTCACTGTGTTTTCAATCACTCCAATCTGCTAGAGGAAATTATGCCTCAGTGCTCCTTTAATATTCTATGCTGTGATAGATACAACATCAACTACAGTGATATACTGCAGTAATATAACCAATGCCATTAAAGCCATGGAAAGCAATGGTAACTGTAAAATTTCACAGCTTTGAAATGATGGGATCAGTGTGGGCAAAAACGTTGCAGTCCTATGGGCTCTCGCTCTGAATTATTCAGAAGATATTTTCTAATTCAAACCGGAATAATGGGAGAGAACATTCGTGATTTTATTCTTTAGTCCAACTGAAATGACTATTGAGTTCCAACTGCCTCCTCTTTTCCTATAAGCAATGTTTCAAATCTGGTTTTACAGAGGTGTGAGTAAAACATGATTTATGTTTTTCTCAACAATTGGAGTGCTTGGCAGCTGCTTTTCTTCATTCCTTTTAAAAGCCCTTCTATCGTTCTCCATTCAAGAAGACAAATAGAGCTTTAAATTGCTGTCTGGTCCCAATCCAGACTGTAGTTTACTATGAGCTTCTCTTTTTGTGGCCTGCTATGACAAACTGATTTGGAAATTTACAATTCTGCAAACAAGCCCTGCAAAGGCTTTTCTAGTTGGATCATTATGGAAACCTGAGGGGAAAAAAATTGAGCTTGTTTCATAGAAGTATTGCTATAGTCTATAGTCTATAGTTTGTAAAAATAGGGCACAATGTACTGTGTTAATATGAATTTTCCATATTTATTTTCACAGGTGGTTTACCTGTATTACACATATTGTGTTTTTGGGTTAAAGGAAATGTCCTGGCATAAGATTAACAGTCTTTTCTGTTTTTCTACAGATTTTATGAAGTGTAGCAGTTCACAATTTGCCCATTTCATAACTAATTGCCTGTTATATCTGCAAGTTGTAGGCACTATGGAAGACATACATTTCCATTTACTGTATATGCTTAGCTATTAATTCTTGCATATGTCTACACACTAGCACTCATACTGTATACAACACTCATGAGAATCTTGTAATTGCTACTGGCTACAAGAAATCATTATTTATATCTTTGGCAATTAAACACAATGCACATGTATTAATGATTTCATATGTGAGGCAGCCTAAAGTATTTTAATAACCACTTTCAGCCATATTGCGCAAGTAAATTAGCATGCACAGAGGCCCAAACCACAGCAACAGGACCACAATATTTGAATCCACTAGAATAGCAATCTCTTCACAGAGCATGTGTAAACACTTGTGTTTTAGCTAAGGAGAGCCGTCCCCGAAGGGCTATTTAGACTCTCATCTCTATGGTAATTCACTTACAAAGTCGTGTCATCATCTAAATATTTTCTCTAATCTGCAGTGCGGTAACTACAACTGGCTATGTAACATTTCAACACACACGGTACAATAATCAACGGGTCATTGTTTTTTGCCATGATTAGCCCGAGCTAATCGCCTGAAGGCGAGGTTAACATGTCACAACCTTACATGGACAGAGACACCAAACTCATTTTAATTAATTCAGTGCACTATTCTTTAGAGGACAATGTGGTGAATTCACAGAAAAATGTTAATAGTAAAGCACCTAGATTATTTTTAGCTGCTTATTCTACTTAAATGTCCTTTATCTAATACTTTTATTGTTAGTGGTTAAACTTGAATAGCAGTGAATGGGAGAGTACCACAAATATATTTTTTGCATGCCCAGTTGCTCAAATTGCAAAAGAAAAACTCCACGATAGTGTTTTCATGACTTTCAATAAAAGGAAAAAAATTGAGAGACTGATAACGGCAGTCAGAAGAGAGAACGATGTCAAATTTACCGTCCCTCCCATAGACACTGCATTAGAATCACCCTCGCATTAGCGTTAACTGTTTTTTTGTAATTTGATGCAAAGGTGATATAATACAAAGAAATTATATATAAATGTAGACACATTTTTTAAAAATTACAAATATGAAAAACTTTCGAGGATTTGCGATGCTGATGACCATTAAACGCGTCATCACAGTCTTGTGAAAAGGGTCCATAGTATGTCCAGTAAACATCACAAAAAAGGGGAGTGGCCTGCACTTTTTTATCGGAAAACTTCACAATTAAACATGCTCTCAAGTTGTGTAATTTGAATATTTTAATACACTACTATTCAAATGTTTGGGGTGAGTAAGATTTTCTTTTTATGTTTTTGTTTCTTATGCTCACCAAGGCTGTATTTATTCGATTTAAAAATGCAGTAAAAACAGCAATATTATGAAATATTATTAGTTAAAATAACTGCTTTCTAATTTAATATATTTTAAAATGTAATTTAATCCATTGAAGGTAAAGCTGAATTTTCAGCAGCCATTACTCCAGTCTTTAGTGTCACATGATCCTTCAGAAATCATTCTAATATAATGATTTAGTGATAAAAAAAATCGTATTATTATCAATGTTGAAAACAGGTGTGCTGCTCAGTAATGTTATTGGAACCAATAACTTTTTTTTCAGGTTTCTTTAATGAACAAAGTTCAAAAGAATAATTTTTTAGATGTATTTACTGTCACCTTTTAATTTAATGTATCCTAGTCAAATGAAAGTATTCATTTCTTACAAAATTACTGCCCATTCACTTTTTAATGGTAGTGCACAAATCATTATAATGGTTGTTAAATTTAAAGTTTAACAACATTCCTCTTTGACCAATAAGGAAACCACTACATTCTTTTATCTTTGGTCAAATATCCAACCAAAATAGGCTGATAAGTCTGAGGCGCACCAGGTTTGAGGCTAAAGTGATGCCTAAAAAGTTTAAGAGTAGATGTTAAAAAAGGCTGAGCAACCAATAATGTCATGAAGTGATTACTTGAGCAATAAATGGGGCAGTTTCCGCCATTCATTCTACTGTTGCAATGATACTTCACCTCAAAATAGCTCTGAACTGCATTGATGAAGGCTTCATCTGCCACAATCTGTGTGTCTCCTTTGAGAAAAGACTCGAAGCGGTCCTTAGTGGTCTGCAGCTGCTGCTTGGTGATCTACAAGGAGAAATGAAAAAATAAAACAATGTCAAAATTCAGATAATTTATGATTGCAAAAACCCCAACAATATTTCATAAGACCAGTGCATTTGTTTGTAGTTATTATAGATAATGCAATATAAAAATTGTTAGCTTTTTAATCAGTGACTCAATCTAAAATGGTCTCAGTTGAATTTGTTATTAGATTTTACACACTTAGATATGGATCCAATTCTATTACGGTTCAGGACTAAAGTAAATGATGTTACCACAAAAGGGTTAAGAGATTTTTCAGAAACAAATGACAAAGTTAAGTGGGTTTCTTTTTTTAGCAGGAGACATTTCATACATCCTTGTTTTTCCCGAAACACTCCCACAAGAACATAGTCTCTTCTCAAGTCTACACTTAAAAATATGCTTTCTCCTTTAAGCTAAAAAAAAAAAAGAATCACCCACCTTCTAACTCAATCACACACATTCTCTCTATTCTCACAGCCAGATATCTCTAGCTACATCTCTCTCACACTCATTCTCTCACTTGCACGCTCTAATTTTAACTTTCCCTTTGCAGAAACTGTGTACCTAAATCCTTCATATATTTTATATATGTTGATTTTTCATGCATAATACATCTTATTTCACCGCAAGCCTACAAACGCTTCTACTTCCTTCTCTCTCTCTCTCTCTCTCTCTCTCTCTCTCTCCTAATGTGATTCATCACTCTCCCTGAATGTCATCAGGGCACAAGATGACAGAGTGACGAACGAGTAAGCAACAGAACGAGAGAAGTGTTGTGAAGGAGAAAAAGAGCAGACCAAACAGTATCCTCCTCCTCCTCCTCACATAAAGCAAAAGAGTGAAGCACTGATAGTTACAGTGCCACTGTGTTTTATGACAGTGGATATCAACTGGTTTTGCATCAGGGCCCAGATTTTACAGTGGACATAATGTTGCACTCCAACACGATGAATTGTTTATCATATAAATAAAAAGCCGGAAAAAAAAGATCACTCAGTCAAAAATGAAAAGTCATGTTTTTTTATTTGCATAGTTATATTTATTAATATATAACTTTATATATTTTAAAATTATATTTTTTAATGTTGGGAGGAGCTTGAAAATTCACTATGAACTGATATTAATATACATTATTATATTATCACTTACATCAAAAGAGCTGTGTTAAGATTTTTATTTATGGTTTTACTTTCATGTTCCACTAAAAACATAAAAGCAAATGTGTTTGAAACAATATAAGGGTGAGTAAATAATGACAGAATTTGAATTTTAAATGAACTATCCCTTTAACATTACTATGAACTGCACAACAATACGCAAAATTACAACACGACAGGTTGAATAGGAAAATTGTCAATTCTGTAAACGCATAAACAGCAGTGTGTGATTTATCAGCCTAACACGTGGAGCAAACGCTGGGCCAAATATTGTATTAGGCTGCTGAATACGAGAAGTGTGCATAAACATATCAATGTGATTTCAGTGCAATTACCAACAAAAGCAATAACTCAAAGCACAAAACACATTGTGGTCAGAACAAACCATCCCAACTGAACCAGTATTTAAAGGGATAGTTCACACAAAAATGAAAATTTGATGTTTATCTGCTTACCTCCAGGGCATCCAAGATGTAGGTGACTTTGTTTCTTCAGTAGAACACAAACGAAGATTTTTAACTCAAAACGTTGCAGTCTGTCAGTCTTATAATGGAAGTGAAT
>NW_015555746.1:497048-548899 GCF_001515605.1 Sinocyclocheilus anshuiensis
TGTGTTCTACTGAAGAAACAAAGTCACCTACATCTTGGATGCCCTGGAGGTAAGCAGATAAACATCAAATTTTCATTTTTGGGTGAACTATCCCTTTAATGTAGCCTGGTTTGTGTTTTCTTTTAATTTGTACACACTACATTTGACATCTACAAAAAAAACATATTTATGTTTTTTTTTTTTTTTTTTAAAGGGGTCATATGATACGATTTCATTTGTCCTTTGTCTTTGGAGTATTACAAGCTGTTCATGCATAGATAAGATCCATAAAGTCACAAAGATTAAAGTCTCAAACCCAAAGATATATTCTTTCTAAAAGTTAGTGTCTTTCGTAGACTTTCTAGTGTCTATGTCACTGTGTGGGGAGATTTGAATAACACCGCCCAAATGTATACACAAAGAAAGAAGGCATAACTTTTATTCTCGCTGTAGTATTGCTGTCGCCGCCGCCATGTCGTGGAGATGCTGTTTGTTTCCAAATATGGTAAGGGGTGTAACATTTCCGTCACACCATTATTATTTATTCCCGTCCTCAGAAGAGGTTCACAAGTAAAACCACTGTTTTATTGTATAGCATAGTATACATTAGTACAGGGTGCGAACTACGGGGGGAGCTAGGGGGAGCTCGGCTCCCCTTAATAAGACATGGGCTCCCCTGAAAATGGGATTTGTGAAATTTTGGGGGGTCTCAAAAAATATTGACAATGTGTTATTTTGATGTGCAATTTCAGTTTTGTGTAATGTGATCATCGTGGATTATTATGTGTAAAATTGCAAAAATATCATTCATTCATGCATGACGGCTATTTAAACCTAATTCACTTCAATAAAGATAACTATACATGCTATTCTTGTCATGAGCATCAAGGTGTGGGGGCGCTGCGGTGCAAATTCCACTCATGTTTAGTACATGTTAACTCAAAGATTCGTAGAAAAAATATAAATGCTGGACTCTGTGGTCGATTCTGTGTTAAGGTAAGGCATGTTATTCGCAATTATGTGTTGTGGCTGGGTTGTTATAGGTCTGCGTGACTCTCGATGTCTTAGACCTAATTGAACGGAGGAATTATGGTATTCTTCTGTAGCGTGACGACGAGTAACTTTAACCATTGTTCATGTGAACTCAAAGACAGCCTGATGCTTTGTTTATAGACTATTTGTGGGTGGCTCTTTGTTGTTTCACCTATCAATTCGTGTCGATAAAGTATAATAGGGTAAATCCTGTATAGTGATTTATCCTATATAGTGCTTGCATAAAGCAAGTAGTGCATACACTTGTAGCTGTTATGTATCTTTGTAAGTCATTGTAAGCCCTCTTTTGAGGCATGCGCACGAACCCCCCATGGCTCTCTGGAATACTTGATCCTGATTGGTCCACCATGGCATTATAAGGTCAAACATTTCGCATAATGACCTTTGAACTGTGTATAGGAGCATATTCTCACGATTTCCAACATAGCAGTGTTAGTTTAATGTCTTGCGTATCCCTCCACTCTTTCTTCTCACGTAATAAAAAACTCAAATCAATATTTCATAGGTTTTTATTTATTCATTTGGTAAGTACCAGTGTAATAAGCAGAAGAGTTTACAGTGAGCCAGTGATTATCACAAAGCATAAACCCCCTCCTCTTCTAATCATCTTGTCAGAATACATTTAGCAAAAATGACCGGCTGACTTTACATTGTCCTTCACATACAGTATTTTTATCCATATTGCAAAGTATTTATGCAGTATTTCTGTGTATGTGATAAAAGGCCAATGATGTGCATGACTATATTATTTTTTATAGTGTAAGTCACTGTTTTTTATCATCTCACTGAAACATTCAAAACCTTTAAATGTGCTCTATTGCTCTGTCATGCATATGGTGGCTTGCTAAGCATAGCAAAAAAACACAAAGTTTAACAAGATGTTATGTTGCCGTTCGCCTTGAAACCACCAGTGTGACAAAATCTAAAGGAAACAGGGTTTTCTGTGTGCAAGTGTGTAGGAGGAAGGTGGAAAAGTACAAAGTAGCATGTGCCTGTGAGGCATCACAGCACCATCTGTGTGTTCATCTTTCTGCTACTGTCCTCTCTCCTTTACACACACATAGAACAGTTGACTTTATCTGCCTTCTGAACTGTCTGTGCAGAGAATACTATAACCCTGAAGAACAGCTTGCAGCCATCAATATTTCAGAGTATGCTTTTCTCTTTGTTATTTCCAGAATAGTTTTTATGAAGGCTGTGTACAGGCACACAGGAGGTGATGTATTGTTAACACTCTAACTTGACAGCTCTGGCATGTGAGTATGTGTGTGTGTGTGTGTGTGTGTGTGTGTGTGTGTGTACCTGCACACTCCATATGATGTGAATATAACATCCATGTATATATAATGAATACATTCAAATGCAGGTGTTTAAAGGCCCCATATTCTTTCCTGTGTTGACATATTTCATACTGGAAGAGGAAGCTGAAAACATCAAAGGGAGGGCACACTGTCTATGAAGAGAAAGATTATAAATTTTAAATGCATCAGGTCTGTGAGAAGTTTATTTTGTCAATGTTTTGAAGTACATTAGCATATCTATGGCCTTAAAACTAACAGACATGGACTAAAAACCTCTCGATTTGCAGCACCTTTAATGCTAAAAGGGAAAAAAATAAAAAGAAAGAAAGCTAGAAAAGGAACACATTGAAATAATAATGATGAACCTGCCCATTACCTTTATATTTACTAGCCCACAACTTTAACCTCAGTGTCTAAATAATTATTTTCTTACGCTAATCTGAATGATATTGTGAAATAATACATATAATACATGCCATTACTTGTAACTAAAACTAAAACTATTTAAAACTAAAACTATTTCAATTGTTTTCCGTAATCAGAAATACTGCCTTGGCAAATAAATTAAATGAATAAGTTTCTGTTCAAGTATATACTAGTACTTAAAACTAAACATGAAATTAAAAGTAAAGCAATATAGAAAATTACATTTAAATGAAAACTGAAAATATAAAAATAAATGCTAATTTAAAATATTAAAAACACTGTAAAGGCCCGCTCACACAAAGGACGATAACTAAAGATAACGATAAAGATATAGTTCTAAAGATAAAGATATAGTCCATACCACAGCTATAACGATAATGGCACAGAGAAAATATATATCGTTGGAAGCACTTTCAAAACAATTATTTTCCAGCTGATGAACGATACAAACATTTGACAGCCAATCAGAATCCATCCTGCTATAACGAGCTCGAGAATTTAGACGAGCGTGTGCTAGAATAAACATACGATATTGTCCGCTGGTGTGGATGCTAATATCTTTATCATTATAGTTATCTTTATAGTTATCATTCTTGATAATTAGAATGGCTTAATAGTATATAAATAATGCTAAAATAAAGTTTTTTTATAAAATAAAGGTTTTGCAGGTGTAACACAATATAGAACATCACCATTTTTTTGAATAATTACATTAGGCTGTATGAAGCACCCCTATATTTCTCTCTATTGAGCCCCTAGATGCAGGCGTGACCAATATCCATCAGCATTTTAATGGTACCTCCACCCCCATCTAAGATTTCCCATTGATTCCCTCTGGATCCCTCTTATCATGATTGCCTTGTAACAGCCTGATTCATTTGTACACACTCTGGAGCAGTCAAACACATATTTCAGCCTCCATACGTCACCACCTGGGGAGAATGCAAGTTCATTTTAAATAAGTAAATGCTTTCCTACGAACAAGCACAGCAAACCTGGTGCTCTTTAAAAAAAAAAAAAAAAGCATTGTAAATCACAATCTGATTTTTTGTCAGAAAGAGAGAAAGAAAGAAACGTGCAGCCCTATATTGGACTACTCAATTTCTGTCTAATTAAAAGGTAGAATAAGAATTTTCCTCCTCTGCAACCGACTAGCAAGAACCAATATATCTAGTCCCATTGTAACATCATGTTTCAATAGGAAATATGTCAACACAGAATGGAAAAAGGTAATTTCTCCAATGAGCAATTCGGTAGAATCACCGAGGCAGAAATAAAAGATGGTTCATCTGGGCTTGAACATTGTTGACTTATTGTCTTTTTCAGCTTCAGCTAATCAGACTCGAGACACCATCTCTTTGGAAATACTATCGTAGTGCTTTTTACTTCAACCTCACCTGATGAATCCATTCTCCTGCTATGACATTATCATTTCAGCAGTCGTATCTTATTTATAGCACCATTTACATTTCGTTGGTGTGAAAAACAAAAGTGTACATTTTCTTTTGTCTGAATGAAGAAACAGCGGAAGAAAATGAGGCACTCTTTCACTGTGTGCGTGTGCACACTCAGCAGCAGACTGCAGAGTCATTAGCAATTATGATAATTGCATGAGTGCAGCAGCTTTTGCTGTGGGCCAGAGATGATGCATGAGAGAGAGAGAGAGAGAGAGAGAGAGAGAGAGAGGGAGAGAGATAGGAAATATGGATGAGTGATTATAATGTTACTCCACAGAGGGGGAAGTTTAACGTTTGCATTCAATCGTTAACATCTTAATTATTTTCATAAAAGAGAAGAAAGTCCAATTAAACCAAATTTAATTTTAAGTTAACTCAATGTAAATTTATTTTTGGATTTGGGGTTTCAATTTCCTACATACAAAAAAAAAGCAAGTTACATAACAGAATGGGGGAGATATAATGGAGGTGTTTGCCAAATTTAGACCCAGACAACTAAATGAAATGGAACAAGAGGCTGAATTTAAATGGAACACACAAAGCCAAATTCAATATAGCACTCTCATTGTAATCATTTGTAAATACATTATGTACAACTTAAATGGATCTTCCCACTGGCTGTCAGAGTTTATCTTAGACAAAGTTTTTAAATTATATTAATGCATTTTGATAAGGCTTTTTGAATGAAGCCATTGTACGCTAAATTGAAGAAAAAAGATTACAAATTAATTGGTAACGTTTATTTTTGAAAGAAGTCTCTTATGTTCAACAATGCTGCATTTATTTAATAAAAAAAAAATACAATTTAAAACTGTTATCTATTTTAATATCTTTTAAAAGGTAATTCCAGCGCTATAAAAACATTTCTTATTATTATCAGTGTTGAAAACGGTTGTGCAGCTTAATATTTTTGTGGAAGCTGTGATGCATTTTTTTTCAGGGCCCTTATGATAAATAATAAGTTCAAAAGAACAGCATTTATTTGAAAAAAAATTCTACATTTTTGTAACAATGTAGAAGTCTTTACTGCCATTTTTTATCAATTTAAGGCATTATTGCTAAATATAATAATAAAAAATCCTATCCGACCCCAAACTTTTGAATAATATTCTACAATACTTTCAGCGTCTGGAAAGATAAAATGCATATATTATATTATATTATATTATATTATATTAAGTTCTACCTAATAGTCAGTAACATGTGTTGCTTTGGGAAGCGGGCATTGGTGTATTGCAAAATATATCATATAAATACTATAATATATAAATACTATCATTAAATAATTATTAAGTCATTTTCAGTCTGCCAATAAATCGAAAAATCCTTTTAACATAATATTAAATAAAAATAATATTTTAAATTGATGACATAAGACATATTTCATATTATACAATCACATATCTATTATATATTAGGGAGAACTGAAAGAATGAGATTGTGTGGTTAAGCGATACAAATAGTGTGATTCTGCACAAACTCATTATGTTGTACTGATGATGCTATTAGTATGGTGTGCCAAATGAGAATATCAACATATCAAATACAAAAGAGGTCATGCACTTTCTAGCAGAACATTTTTAATGCTTGCTGTACAGTGGATGCAATTAATAATCAGAACAATAAGCAAACAAGCACATAGAAACAATCCACACACACAGACACACAAAATCCTTGAATAAATGAAAGAAAAAAAAATACCAGCAGCACTGCAGTTGTAAATGCATGCACAAACACTGAGCAAATTCTGTCAAATAATATGAACCCTCTGAATACAGGGCTCAATCGTCAAAGCTGATTTGGCTTAGGAACATTAGCATCACAAAACTGCCCTAACGAATCATTCCCCAGCTTCACTGGACTCCCTGGAACTGAACTGCCAAAGGGGAACAGAGTGTTCTGCATTGTCCTGCAGCCTGCAACTCTTTTCCTCCTCTCCCCTCCCTGCGTTCCTCCATGGCATTTTCTATGTTTAGCATGATGCACAGAGCGCAGAGGGCCTATGAACCCACAAAGCCATTGCTGAAGATAGCAGCTGGTTAGTTTTGGTGTATCTGAGCCACAAGGCAGAGAGACCGGCCCTCTACTGTGCAGTCCCCGCAAGCACAATACATCCAAATTTAACCATGCAAACCAGCATTTAGTATTACATGCTATTTGAAGGGCTCCATTTTGGATTTAATTCAAATTTGAATCCTTCAGCATAACTGAACTCCACTTCATCAACCATATTTAAGATGATTATGGTAAGTCGAGTAAAAAAAAAAACAATTAAATAGAAGGATGAAGAAATGGCAAACCCCAAACAGCTGATATTCGTAAAAATAGCTCGGCTGCAAGTGTGACAATGTCGTTATATAGCAGTGTAATAAACAAAAATTTTGAACAACTTACATTTTAGACACGATATTTCCAGTTACTTTGTCTGGTTTTACTCCGGCAAGGAGCATATTTCCAAACACAGATCAGTCACAACAAGGCATCTCAGAGCAACACGCAGAGGTGTTTTGTTCCTGGCTGAATCAGTGTTTTTGAATGAGTGAATGAGTCAATGGCTCATTTGTAACGACAGTTGTTTGTTGCGTCCCTGAATGAATGAGCATTTTGAACAAATCGGTTAAAGAAATGAATCAATGAATCATTCATTAAGATTAATAATCATCAGAGTCTGATAGCCCCTCTCCATTCGCGACGTAATTAAAGCTGGGACAGTTGAGTGCATGAAGTGTTCAACATTCCACACTTTATCTAAGTGCGTCATCCTGGTATTTAAAGTGCACTTTTTCTTTTTGGAATTTTCAGTGTGAACACATACTCGCACTATTCATACAACAAAATGTCATAGAATAGTGCATAAGTATGTGATTTGGGATGCACCTCACTTGTCGCCACCTACTGATGTATCCATGTAACATACAGGAAGAGTCACTGAAAAAATACCCACGACTAATACACAGTTTGTTTGTTTGTTTATGACATGTCTTATCATAAGGAATATTATTTAATTAATTTAATTAATATTATTTAATTAATTTAATTATTTAATTAATTTGCTACTGCTATTGAGTGAATTTAGTATAAATTATGATTAAAGTAAACATGAAGAAAAAAGAAACAATTGTATTTAGCCTACTTTACAGCAAGGATCATATCTAACTTGGAAAAGCTGTAAAATGTGTTAACGTAAATATTTTTTTAATGTAACATTTTTTGTTTATATTTTTTGCATTTAACTGTTTCTTTCTCTCATAGCCCTGTATTTGCACACATTAAAAAACTTAAAAATCAGTTTTCTAGATGATATCTTAAACTTAGTTTGAATGATGGGTAAATATCGCATTCACAAAGATACCTTAAATTGTAAAGTATTTGCTTCAAATTTAAATTTAACATTATAATCATTTAAAAAATATCCTCCAGTAAAGTTCCCCCATTAGACCTATTGAACAATTTTTTTTCTTTTTTTTCCCACTGTATTCACCCACTTGTTCTTGTTCTCTCTAATGATATAGTATTGTTGTCATTTAAGTCTTGCAAACAATATATAAAACAACAACAGGAAAAAAACAAATGGGCAGTCTGTTGTTTATAGAACTCTTGTACAAAAGCAAAAATGATTCTTAGTAACAGCCACGCTGACATTCAATACTACAATCTCTTTTGCTGCCTCGCAAGCACTGTAATAAAATATTCCTTTGTAACAACCCTAAGCATATACAGAATTTTAGCAGAAACATAAAGCCTAAAGCAACAGAAGCTCGTCTCAGAGCAGTAGTGTTAGCGGAAATGCAAACGGATTACTTTGCATTTGCCTACACAAAACTTCACAACATGCCTTTTTAAATATGTTCATTTCAACCCCTGGACCTCAGCTGGTATGTGTGTATGTGTCTCTTTGTGTGCGAACATTGTCTCTCCAACATTCTATCGGCGTATTGACAGCACAATAAGACTGTGTGATGTAGGATTTGGGTGCGGGTGAAGTATATCGGCAGAACAGAGTATAGCGCTTCAGCGGATTGTGAAAGTGTAGCATTTTAATCACACTTCCAAAAGGCAGAGCCCACAGCCAGCCTTTTCTTTGACAGAAGTGCGCTAAGTCTCATGTTATGGAAAGACAGAGCAAGTGCCTTTAGAAGGTTTTGGTGCTTCTATGTGAGCTGAGAGGTTATCTAAGTATGAGACAGTGTGTGTGACAGAAAAAAGCTCAGTTAATGGGTGTGTGTGTGTCTGTCTCAGAGAAAGCTAACGTGTGTGTGGGTGAAAGCACTTGCCTGAAACTCCACTAATCCAGCTAAAAATAAGAACTTGTGCCATGTGACACACAGAGTCTGTAGGATGGCTTCCTCCCATGAAGAATTAATGATACTCTGACAGAAAAGATGCAGTCAGTGCAGACTATGACAAAAGCAACATACACGTGCCCCCTCAGTCAAATGAATTCTGAATGCAACTTAAAATGCAGTTTCAAACATATCTAATAAAAAACATTACATTAAATATAATTATATATAATCTTTGAGAAAATATAAAGGATCACTAACTTCGTCAATTCTTTGACTGCTTTTTTAAACAGTTTTACTGAACTGTACCATATTTGTCCTATGGTGTGACATAGCAAAAATTAGGAAAAAAACCTCTTAATAATACATAAATAGCATGAGAGATATTTATTTTCATTGTTAGACACTTATTTTCATATAGTGCTATTTATTTAATATGAAATTATAATAAACATAATTTTTTCCCCATGACTTGTTGGACAATTTCAAGACAAACTTTGACAACAAGACAAACTTTCCTGTCATCCTTTCAAAACTGCTGAAAATTATACCATTTTAAGATGAGTGATGATTATATCTCCCCTATTGCGATACTAAACTGTTTTTTAAAGATATTTTGAGAAAAAACAAAAAAACTAATCTGTGGTTCTTTTATGTGTGTCACTCCACAGGACATTACGTCACACTAAAGGACAGAAATGGTAGTTATTAAATTATTTCTATTTAATTTTGAACATGTCAAAGGAGAAAGAAAGTTTAATTTTGATACAAACAATATCAACATGCTTTTAAACAAAACAAAAAATAATTTTCATCAACAAAATTCAGTATCTTAGTCAATCAGTATGTTACTGAAACTTTTCTAGCCCCCCCGCTGCATGTGTGGCACAGCTAAATATGACTGATATTCAAACTATGTGAATGGATTATTTTTAGAAACTATATGGCTACTCTTTTTAAGGTATCATTTTGATTCTATTTACTTTCTGCATTGTTCTTTTAGGATATCCTCCCTTCTGATGGATCCCTGTTAATTTTCTGTCTATATTTCCATGTCCTCTCTCTTCCAGTAATTTCTCTCCCTCAATTCTTTCTGTCTCAAAAACAAAGTATCACATTTTATACTTATTTTCATGACACTTCATAACAGTACAAGTTTTCTGTAAAAACATCAGAAAATAGTTTAATTAATGATATTATTACATTTAAGAACACTGAAAATGATTTTAAAAAAGAAATTTAATTTAATTATTTAAAATGCTTTTTAAAGAGACCTTGTCCTCTGGTGTGATATCTTTGTCCTGTGGTGTGATAGTACAGGTGTCACACCAAAGGACGTTTCAGCCTTTTTCTGTCAATTAATGACCTTGCTATTCCAAGCTAACCCGTCATTAGCGGTAAGCAAGACACATTTGCATAATTTTCCATGATTATGTAGTTTAACATGCAGTTTTTAATTAAAAAATATAATTTAGGGGTGTCACACCAAAGGACAACAAAACGTAACACTTTTGTAATGGTTCCAAAAAAGTTAAATATTTGAACAATTCTGAGACAAAAAATTACCATGTGCACATGTCATGGGCCTCACAGGGGGCTTCAGTAACACGACCATGAATGGGGTCCTTCGACTAATTAAAGTCGTCTCTGGAATTGGCCGATTTAAAATCAGGATATGGTGACACACCAGAGGACATGGTTTTCAGAGACAAAATGTATCAAGTTCCTACACTTTCAGAAATATATGGATGAAAAAAATGATTGCCATTTAATAAAATAGACACTTGTACAATTATGCCAGAGGTATTTGTTAAAGCAATAAGCCCCAAGAAGCCGTGGTTTACAGTAAATTTATAACAGCTAAGCGGCGTTGTTAGGCACGACGCGAAGCGGAGTTTATACAGTATATGTATGTATGTGTGTGTGTGTGTGTGTGTGTGTAAAATTAAGAAATGGTTAGGTTCGGTTATAGTATCAAAAATATCTCTATAATTAAACATTTTTATTGCATTTAAATGCAATAAATGTAATCATTAAACATGTTCGGTGACAAAAAATTTTCCTAATCTGATTTTATTTTTTATTTTTTTAAGAAATGGTTATGCTTAGAGGTAGGGGTAAAGGTAATCAATCAAACGCAATCAAAAATATCTATATAATAATAAAATGTGCCTTACAAATATGATTATAATATAAATGCAGTATAAATAATTAGTATTTTTCTAAAGTTGTGTACACGTAAATATATTAGTTTTTTGTTTTTTTTCAGATGATGTCAGTATGTTCATATTGTTTCATTGTACGTTTCATCCCATACCCAAACATACATAAATGCATGCCTAGATGTTACACCTGATGTACAAATCGAACTAAAAGAAAAAAGAAAAAAAACACTAGATCAACTACTAAGTGAAAAAATTTATTTTTCTCCTTTGGCCATGTCTTATAACATCTAGGCCACAAAATGGGCCAAGACTGCATCTATTTCCCCCTTAAAAATAATAGGATAAAAGAGGGTTAGAAGGAGCTTTCATGCTAAAATGTAATGGATGCTCTCTTCACATGTTCACTGTCGAAATAGAGACCTTGAGAAAAACAGAAGGTCATATCGGCCTGCCAGGAAATAGAGGAACAGGGAGAGACAGGGAGTGAAAGGAAGGAGTGCTGCCGCTTAATGGATTATAGGATATGGAAAAAGCTGGATGGGAGGGAGGAAGGGAGAGAAAGAGTGTGTGTGTTCTGGTTTACAAGGGGGAGAGTGGGTGTGTGTGGCGGTGATGGCATGAGAAAATTCTGTCACATGCTTTAGAATAAGGGCCCAAGCAGCTCTCCTAGACAGACACGGCTGTAGTGCCACAACAACTAGTAGCTACTGCTGTTCATCACACTAGACTGTGACACCATCCTCCTCCTCCACTCCGGCTAATACTACTTCCTTTCATCCTACTCTCCATGCCTCTAGGCGAAAAAACCTGCAGACTTATCTAAACTACTGTTCTGGCTCAAGGCTAGTGATAGACCTATATATATTGGCCAGACTGATTAACTGGCTGTTTTGAGATTATCAGCATCAGACAGCCAATAACTGCTCCCACTTGGCTAATTAACTCTTCCTTGTGTCAGTTGTGTCCAAAATCTACAAACAGCCTTCAAAATTAATAACAAACATTTGAATTTTAAAAAATATTTTAGTGAATTTTGCGGAAATATCATAATGTAACTTTATTTAAAATGTATAAATCAAAGTTTAGAACATTAATTAACAGATCATATAATTTCCATGTAAACATCCAACAATTTATAATGAAATAATTTCTTTAAACACTATACAATACTGTGAACACAACTGTTAGTCACTTTTTTTATTTTGTAATGTTCTATTTTTCAGCTCTGGGTCAAAAAAGCATTAGCTGCACATTAAAGCATATTACAAACATACAAATTAAACATACTCCTTTGCGTGCCAAGTGAAATTTAACATATTAACAGGTAATATAATTTACATGTAAACATCCTACATATAGAATTAAATAATTTCCTTAAACGCTATATTTTGAACGCAGCTTTAAGTGTTCTTTTTTTTCGTAATGTCCTGTTTTTCAGCTCTGGATAAAAATTTTAGCTTTGGTTGTACATTAAAACCACAAAAATTCAACATATTCCTTTGTACGCCAAATCAAAGTTAGTTTTGGTTTGCTTCCGCACTGTAAAAACTAGAGGCTTGTTATTATTTTTCTCACCCCTAATCGAGCCGTCTATCTTCAAAGTGCACAAATATGAGAAGCCAATTAGTGCTGAATAGCAACATAAATTAAACATAAGTTTTGCCTCTAATTGATCATGGGCAGGACACTTTATTTCCATGAATATTAGAAGTCTCATTAGGAGCTTTATTAGGGAAGAAGTAAGTTAGCCATAGTTCCTGAAATATAAGTGTGACTGCACATTCATGATTAGGCATCATCTTAATTACACCAAAACAAAGACAAATGCACATGTGAGAGCAAAAAACATCACCTTTTCCCGTCTCATCTCTGTTATGTAAATGCACTTTATGGTATCCTTGGGTGTCTTATTCAGTCTTAATATTTACAGAAAAGTGCTCCCATTGCTCGAGCAGATGTCCCTCATCTTCGCCATCTTTCTCAGACTTCTCTCGGAGCAACACTTATTTAAATAGCCATGAAAAATCACACATGTACAAACTCATACAAATACAGACTACCACACATACCCTAAAAAATATGAACAAAAATCAAAAAATATATTTAAAAAAAGCAAAAGCAAATATTTTCAAACACACACTGCTCTGGCTTTTTATAAATGTAAATATACTGTTCCAAAAGTTCAAACACAGCTTTCAAAATGAGCATTGATTAATGAATATGGATGCAAAAAATGCAATCCACATTTACATTACACTGAAATGACCTCTAAGAGTATTATATTAGTCCTTGTATTATATTAGATTTATTTCTATATTATATTAATATTCAGACTATATAAAATCATAAAAACTGTAATTTATATTCATATTTTTGTCTATTCATCTATGTATTGATACATCAATATCATTCATAAATCTAAATTTATCATTTTAAGAGTGCTAGGCAAAATTTTCTACAGAGCTGGGTCATAAGTTAATTAAAGCAGCACTAAAAATAGTCACCATTCTTTCCCACTATTTAATCATTCACATTCAAATGTGAATGGCCTGCTATATAAAGGAGGTTTAAGGACCTTCCAGCTGGATGCTTATTACTTCTGACAAAATGAATCTCCCAGTCTCTCACGCTCTCTTCCTCTCCTTACCTGTCCTTTTCTCTCAATGTGCTTAATGAACCGATAAATTTCATCCCTCTCACCCTGTTATATTAATAAGGTAATTTCAGAATCTCCAAATCTCTTCTGAGGAGATCCAGCTCTGGCCTTTCAGTCAAGCATCCTCTTATCTCCACGGGATCCGCTCCTAACTAACTCCTGCTCCATCCAGCTGCCATAACCGCTGCCGTCTCTCAGGCTCTCCTAATCTCCTGTCTGACCTCCACTCTCTTTCTATTATTGTCGCTGTCATTGCTGTGTCCTCAACCTGTTCCCTTCACAACAGACCCTTATGTCTCTCCTCTACCCTTATATATTTCCCTCTCTGTATTATTAAGCATTAGAATTAGAGAGATTTTCTTATTGATTTAAATGGTTTTTGAAATTATTATTTTAAAGAAAACAAATATATTTTTCCTTAAGTATTGAAATCTCCATAAACAACCAGCTGACTATTTTTGTAATATTTTGTAACATCACTTGGTCCAGTTTCATATATGGTGCCCTTTAAGTGATTTTTGATAGATTTTTAGTGGACAATTCTCACATTTATGTCTCTGCATTGCTAAATAGGTCAAAATTCTTTGCTGAGCCAGTCTGAAGACTTTGATGTGCTTTCTGCCTGTCAGTCATTTTGGGTGTTTATGCCACCCATATATGGGAATTAGGAATCTGACAGCATGATAGCTGAAACATTCTGGTTAAATGCCATATTTACCTTCATTGTCAGTTGTTAGTCTGTCATGCAACAATGCTATTTTCCTACTGTTTTTGACAACACTGAGATTTGCTACTGCTGTCCTGCTCCATCTTTAATACATTTTTGAGGGTGGGGTTTTGGAACAATGGGGGCATATCTGTTCACACTGCAAACTATTGGTTTTGTTTAACAGTAAATGCATGGTTTCATGCATTGTGAAAAACTGCAGAATTTGCTTACATAACTGTTCTCTTTTGTCAGTAATTTGACATACACAGAAACCAAAATAGCAAATATAATGTGGATCCATTAATCTCTCTCATCCTCATTGACCTGTTTTAAATGAAATCACTCATAAAATCACAACCCACACTGTATTACTGATGTTACTGACTGATGTTTTCATATGTGCAATTTTTTTATTTTATTTTTTTTTTTTGCTAGAAAATGGAGCATCACTTGAATTTAAATTTCCAGTAACATGTATTTGAGCTTATTAATGCAAATTAATGCAAATGCAAAAAAAATATTGTTTTTCATATCAAAGCCCATCAAGGACAAGACCAAAAGAGACTATTTTTCTTGACTGATTTTTATGTTTTTCTTCCCTCATATTTTTTTTAGTTTTCACTGCTCTATAAATTTGATTTATGGTTGATTTATGAAAGCTGGTTACTTCATATTTTGCATTATTCAGAGGTTTTCTTAAATATGTTGTTGCTATGAAAATCTTCATGAACTTCTAATGGAAATGGATCAAGCTATTTTTTTTAATTAATATTCGTTCTTCTTAAATTTCCATCAGACATTTTATATAGCTGTCTAGCCTCAAAGACGTTTTTCTCTTTTCTGTCTCGTCGTCTCCTCGTTTCATATTTCACACTGACCAGAAGCCCTCCTTTTTGCTGACCTGCCTTTCAACATGTGCATGTGAGATTGCGGCAGAGGTTTCATACACACACACACATACACAATACATGCTGGCAGTGTTGCTCCGTAAAAAACCTCAATTGGAAATCAGTGGAGAATGAAACTGAATTTGTGAGCCTGGCAACTCGATACAGGCATGGTAACTTCATCCATCACACAAAGCTGCTCTGATTTTCCTTTCTGTCTGAACAAGAATAAAATCATATGGCCAGCAGGCCAACCCAGTGGGGCTCTCAGACCACAGAGGAGCCCTGTTGGGTCATTCTCATTGGGTTTGATTGTGCTAAACACTCTGAAACACAAGGTTTGATTGAGTTCATTCCTCATTCACCCATCTTTCTTGTACTCGCCTCCTGTAATAAATGGAAATATCTTTCGGTATCTCCTTTTGCAAGCCCTACAGCATGACATTTAACTGGTTTGTAAAGCCTTTTATGTGGGACAGGCATTATTTCTCCTAGATAGACGCTATAAACAGACCCTCATTTTAATGCGTGAACACCAGACATTGTATTAATAAAAGTCTCTAGGTGATGCATCTCATTTGAGACCAGCAGATCAGTATATTTCCATCTTATTCATTCATAACCCTTTGTGTGTGATACAATCCGCACATTTACTGTATGCACATACAGTATATTTCCTCATACTGCGTATCAAAACAGCATGGGTGTTAGATTTCAAATACGCATCCACTAAAGCCTTGTACATAGATAAAATGCCTAGCTGTGAGTGACAGTATAACACTGCAGTCCCTTTGTGCCGTTTTTCACAAGGTCAACAGCCTTTACAAGGTGTGACTGTGCAACACAAACAATAGTCAAACTAAAACTGTCAACATGTGATATCACACGCAAATGCACACACCAGCAGACAATAATGCAGATGTGCAACCTCAATACTGATGTGTGTATCTTTATATCAGCATACAAGCTTTAGCGTGACTTAATTTAGGGATGGTAAAAAATAATAAAACAAGATCTTAAATGTACAATATTTTAATGCAAATATTTATATATATTCAATGCTAATTATATATATTTGGATAAACATCTGCTAAATGAAAAAATATAAATGTAAATATACATATTTTTATTCTGCAAAATACAAAGACATTTTCCTTCACCTTTGCTGCTTTGTGCTTTATAATACCAGTTCAATAAACAAGATTCAGAAGCATTAATATTCCATTTCAACTTCCAGTTTAGACACAATATACCATTGTGAGTCTCCAAGCAAAACACAGTAGAGATGTTTTTTTCTGAATTAATCTGTTTTGTTGAAATGATTGAGTGAATGGCTGCATGACTCACTCATTATTGGTTGGTTCCTAAATAAATCAGCATGTTTTAAGGGATCATTTGAATGAATGATAAAAACAAACACTGTTGTATTGGTGTAACAATGCAACTTGCAGCTGCTCATAAAAATGTTGAAATACAAAGGCCAGAAGTAACTGTTGTATATTTAGAATATATCTATTTATCAATTAATTATATTTGTTTGTACATTTATATATGTAGGCCCTTTTTGAAAGCAGATCCTATTATGGGAACAGGTAATTGTGACCCAAAATACCAGGTAATTAGTTAAAACACAGAAAAAGAGAAAGATCAAAATAAAGATCAAGGAGAAAAGGGTACAAAAGGAAACCTCATCTGCAGATAAGTTCAGCTGAAATGACACAACGATTTGCTTAGCCAGCTAAGTAAAAGACAATAAGCCCTTGAAAGCTGTCACTACCGGTATTATTCAAGGAGGTGTGATCTCTCAGCACGAGGTACACACAGGGAAGTATGTGCTGATCTAATGAAAATCCTAACACTTCAGTTTATTGGTGCATCATAAAGCTAGAAGGTCTGGAGTGTGTAAGGGCCTCTGATGTGCCCTTGTTACAAGACCACCTTATCTGCTTAAATGGGGGGACATCTACCATCTATCAGTGATGAAATCAAACACAGGAAGGATACAGATAATTGAAATTCTATCCTCCCCCAAGGCCTGTGAACAAAACTGCTGAGAGATCTCTATCGTGTGCCTGTATCACCTGGGGTTCAAGCAAGGGCTGCCGGCCCAGACCAGAGGCTCATGAGAGCAGATACAGGGTGAGTACAGGAGACGCTGCTGACAGCATACAAATTAGTCCAAGGCAAAACACACACTAAGTGACCTCCTGGACTTAAACTAGGAAAGAAAATGAAATATGATTCATATAGAAACACTGAGGCTGTCATTCAACATTATTGAATTTTATAATGAACTGGCTGAGCATTGGAAGACTGAGTAACGAGCAGTTTGCTGAAGAGGTGAGCCACGATAAGTCCTTTAGATGCACCAAACTTAGATGAAAAACTCATCCAAGCTAGGAAGGTAGCCTTTTAGAAGAGCAAAGATTTAAATCTAATTCTGGATTTGATTGCTTGCTGCTGTAAACACTGCATACTTGGATGCTTTAAGGTATTTTGTGAATAAACAAAAATTGAATACATTTTGTTATTAGCCAGTAGCTACCCTCAGTGATACCCAGGAGTAGAAACAGATGTAAAATTGACAGCAAATTTAATAATAATATACCCAACATATGTTTGTGATTTATAAGTGAAGGAGAAAAATGTGGAATTCTGGTGAGACGGAATGCATTATATTAATACAACAGATTATTATGTCCATTGATATGGCTTTGGTTAGCCTTTAAGGACATTCAGAATTACCTTGCATAATGTTTTGGATAACATTATAATTAACATTTGTACATGAACCTGATAAAGGAAATATACTATGTCCCTGCTTTTACAGTCATACAGCAGAGACTGAAAGCTACTCCATACATATTAGAAATAATGCATGAAGGAGATTTGATTTTCTTCATGATAGAAAAACTGATCACTTAATGAGACATATGCTACAGCCATTACCTTCAATCCCCTGAGCTCCACTGATATCACATTAGCTGAATAAGTACCCATAAAACTAGTAGTCACGCTTTCTGCAAATAAAGTAGCACAACCCAAAGAGATAAAAAAAAAAGACATTTAATGAATCTTAGTGATGATATACCAAAATTAATTTGTGAGAATTCGATTTTTGCAGTTTTTTTTTTATTAAATTATCTTTTTCACCTAACACTCCAGAAAAACAGCAATTTAAGTGATTTTGATTATTCTAAATGATTGTTTTCAACTTTAGTATGTTATTTTGTATAAAATGAGCATTAATGTGAACATATGTGGGGTCATTTTCCATCATCTATATAGGCCTATATGCAATGATTTTAAGTTCTGATTTATATTCAGTGATTAAACAGAAAAATGTCATGCTGTCATATAGCAATAATTGAATCTTATTAACTTACTGTATGAATTATATTGGGAAAAGTTCATCTTAAAGGGGTCCTATTATGCTTTTTCACTTTTTCAACTTTAGTTAGTCTGTAATGTTGCTGTTTGAGCATAAAAAAGATCTGCAAAGTTACAAAGCTCAAAGTCCACTTCAAAAGGAGATATGTTATTTACAATCACAACACACACTGGCCCAGCTAACCAATCACACAGCACATTTTGTATTTCAGAAGGCGGCCCTTTATTTGATACAGGAACTATTCGAGCCGTTCATGCCAGACTGGGGAGAGAGGTGTTGTAATAATGTAAAATATGTGAAAAATAACGTGTTTTTCGAACAACCTAGTATGGGAGCCTGTTCTACACCCCCCAAAACAAAATCAAGGCTTTGTAAAAGAGCATAATAGGACCCCTTTAAAACGACTATAGCACAACATGATGCATGAATCTATGTAGTAGAGTAGCCTTTTTATAAAGCCTCTTATAACTCTTTTACCATTCACCATACCTCTCAATGATGTTAGTGCCGTCTTAAATTCAGTCAACAAAAACAGAATTATAACCTTCCTTCGACCCTGCTCTTGATAGATGTCCTTCATGTCGATGATTCACATGACTGATTCTGAGTCACTGAAATGATTGACTGCAATGACTCTTTTGAACTTAAAAGACCTCAACAGTGACTCAACTCTGAGATCCGTTGTAATGACCCAAATTCCACCATCCCTGACTCACTCATCTGAACCAGCACGCATTGTGAAGATCAGAACTTTGACTTCTTGTAATGACAAACAGCAGGTACTCCAATGCAATGTTATTGATCAAAGCTTTTACATGTATAATGGCCTGTTTGACCTCACGTGAGGCTGCCTAGCATTGAATAACAATACTGTGGGACAAACGCATTCAGTTTTTCAATGAGGTCTATTGTGTTCACATCTGACTAAGCCATATTGCATAACAGAATCTTGTACTACAGTATATGCTGCTACGTTGACAATGTCAGATGGCTTTTTTATTTAACACATCATACATGCTATATGTCCCAAAATGCATTTTCACTATACTTTTTTTCTCTTTTCTCATACTGTGAAAATAACACTAGTCAGGTCAAATCCATACTTGGTTTGATTTTCTAAAGCTTTTAGCTTTTTCCTATTTATTTAAAAGCATGCGATAGCAAATACAATTGTCAGAATAAGAATGGACAAAAAAAAAGGAACAGATGTTTTTCCTTTTGTCACTTACTATAGCAGTAAATCTAGCTGTTAACTGTGGTTTCAGAGCATGTTGTAAATAGTCAGGGATGAGCTTGGATCAATAACTGAGGGAAATTGGATGGGACCTCTGAAAGATACCTCTCTGAACAAGGAAACATTTTATGGTAGGATGGCTATAACAGGTTTCCTTTGTTTCTTCCAGTCTTAAATTAATTGTATGCAAATAAATCTCTCAAGTTGCAATTCACTTAAGACTTGTTTATCAACAGGCTTTTGAGTAAAACAGCATAATAAAAGAACGCAACGAAACCAAAATATGGTGAACTACGATGAAGTCGTTTTTACTTAATCGTATTTGATTTTACTATGATAAAATAAGATGAAGTATTTCCATAATCAGGTGACATGACAAATACGTTCGTTGTGCTTTTTCGACCTTCTGAACAGTGCATCCCGCGTTCGCATCTGTTACACCAAAAGTCACCTTGGAAGATGAATGAGTGGCGCGAGAGATGGCGCAAATGGAACTGAATATCCTATGGCCGCAAGACTGCACACAACCCACTGACGTCCAATGCGAACGAGTCACATGACCGTACTACGGCAATGACACCGCTTTATTTTGGTCCATCAGACTCTTGAAGAATATCTATAATTAGAGCTCGTCTCGTGCGGCCGATTTTAACCGAACGTGCACGAATTCCTTCGGGTTTGGGGTCTCGCAACAGGAGCTCTCGAGCTTAAAGCAGCCTAAAATGAAGGCTGGCATTTTATAGGTGTCCCATGCAGGATATGGTGATTTTAGAAATGCTCCCTCACTTTAAGAGTAATATCACCTGACATACGCACGGGGATTCAGTGCAATGTTTGCTGGAAATTGCATGGCATAAAAGGTGCATTATGATGCATAACGTTTTTCTCAAGGTGAGATCCGGACACCTCGCGCTCTTACCTTCAGCTGTCGCCTTGCCATGTCTGTCGGCTGCTTGGCGTTGAAGGGATAGGCGATGCATCGCATTACAAAGACATAGAGTTGCAGCTTCTTCTTTCGTTCCTCTTCTTCCCGCTGCAGTTTCTCCACGTCCTCCTTTTCCTGCTCGCTGGCGGCCGAAGGGCTCGGGCTGGATGGTCGCGCACTGGAGCCTCGGCTGGCGGGCTGGAGCCTATCGGAGCTCTCGCTGGTCCTGCTGGGGGAGATGCGAGAGGAACCGGACTGAGGAGCCATCACCTCTCGGCTTTCCTCCTCCACTATCCCGTCCGATTCCTCTTCGCTGGAGGATGGATCCAACATTTTTGCTCTCGGACGGCGCTCGCCTAACCGTACAAGCGAATTAAACGCACGATGGGATGTTTACGGCGTGGAAACCTATCGGTTTGTTGACGTATCGTTCGGCATTCAGAGCTGTCGACTGGCGGTGAATTTTTAATCTCCTGAAACACTTCGGGTGCGGAAGCAGACACTGCAATCTCTTCACACGGCCAGAGCAAAGATGCTGCTGCTGCTGCATACGTGTTCCGTGCTGTGCCTCCGTTCGCCAGTCATTGCGAGGGACTCGGGAGGAATGGGGATGGGAGGGGCGCGCGCAATGAAAAGAGCGAATGATGGTCACTTCCTGCTGAGTCTCGCGTGAGACGCAGGCGCTGTCCGCGGTGCTGGATGAGAGAGCGGGTCATTTCGGTCGCAAAAATGGTGAGGGTATTTCATTTGACCTCTGGACTTCACTCACAGGACAGGGACTTGCCATATTACATCACCATATTTCATTCATTAGATGTATGCTTTATTTTTAACTGTATTTTCACAAGTCATCACAATTGTGAACTATTTCTGTAATTAGTAGGCTATCCCCAGTGTTGGGGAGTAACTAGTTGCATGTAAGTTAATTATGTAGGGTGAATTCAGGTAAAGTGGGCCACTTTTTGTAAAACGTGTAATTTAGATACCTAGATGTTTTTTTTTTCATTTCTTTTTTTACTTTTGTTAACTTTAAGGTCCAGCTATAATATTTCAATGTTTTTTTCAAATACAGTTCGCATAAAGTATTATTTGCAAGATATATATCAATAAACATTTTGAGGTCATGTACTTCAGACAAATTTCTTTTCAGCTAAAGTGGGTCATCCCTTATTTATAAAAAATTTTTTGCATCTTAACTAAAAACACGTGATATATGACCCTGGACCACAAAACGAGTCATAAGTCGCACGGGTATATTTGTAGCAATAGCAATAGCCAAAAATACATTGTATGGGTCAAAATGATCGATTTTTCTTTTATCCCAAAATCATTATGACTTTAAGTACAGATCATGTTCCATTAAGATATTTTGTAAATTTCCTGCTGTAAATATATCAAAACTTAATTTTTGATTAGTAATATGTGTTGCTAAAAACTTAGTTTGGGCAACTTTAAAGGCGATTTAGATTTTTTTTTTTTTTACCCTCAGATTCTAGATTTTCAAATAGCTGTATCTCGGCCAAATATTGTCCTATACATCAATGGAAAGCTTATTTATTCAGCTTTCAGATGAGGTATGAATCTCAATTTCAAAAAAAAAATTTTTTATTTGCAGTCCAGGGTCAAATATTAACACATATTATCAGACAAACTTATTTAACAACATATTTACCAAATCCAAAAATAGATAACCCATAGGTTATGTGTAAATCCTCATCTCAATTCATGTGGGAAATTCCAAACAACTGAAAGAACATGTTGTGTTGTCATTAAATTTGATTAAATCTGAATATCAGAATATTCAGAAATCAGAATATTGATCAAATGAACTCTACAATATGTAAAAAATATGACTATAACACAAGCAACAGCAAATAGTCAAAAAAATTAATAAGAACATTTTAAATGGGAACCATATGTAAAAATGTTTTTCTGTCTATGTTCTCTAAACATTTTCAGTTAACCTTAATTGTGTCCATATTTTAAAGCTTTATATTCTGCATCTACATTTTGCTCCTCTCATCCTTTCTTCACTCCACAGATTGAACTTCATGCCTCGACTTCTCTTTCCCTTCTTCCATCTCTGACTTGAATTTCCTGACTGCAGACTATTTTCTGTTTTCTAAAAAAGTAAATTATACATGTCAACTATAAAACAACCAGTGAATGTGAATTTATTTAATGAATTTGAGTATAATTACTGAAGGTTAAAGGTCAGCCCACTTTACCTGGATCCCACCGGCCCACTTTATCTAACACATTCAGCCAAAGAGGGCAAGCAATATTTAAACACCTTACAAGAAAACTAAAAAATTGTAAACATTTTATTCCCCTTGTTAACTGTGGAAACAAAAACAGCAGGAACAGTCCCAATAATATTTGTTTCAAAATAAATTTAATTACAAAATAAATGTAATTGTAATCAGTTACAGTTACTGAGAAAAGTAGTTACATGTAACTCAAAATTCAGGAGTTACATCTGAATTTTTTTCCCACACACCCCCTCATACAGACTTAATTGTCTTATTTCATAAATTGCAGTGACTGCTCTAAAATATGAGACACCAATATTAAGGAGTTTAGTACACAGAATAGGACACATGCTCATTTGATAACTGTTTTATTTCCTATTTGTTTTTTGTTTTTTTCAAGGCATTGTTAGATTCCAGTGTTTCCTGTCATAATTATGCAAAGATTTGATTTCAAAAACAGTATCCTAGCTATTAAACTATTTCTTGTTATGATTTTATATCTGTATTTAACAATCGCAAAGTGAAAAGAGGCGTTAAAGTCTGATTTTGTGGCTGTGCTTTAAAATTAAATTATTATAATGTTAATTCAAGTGATGAAGGATTTCATAATTCTGACAGTAATCAGTGTTGTGTACTACAGTAAGGTTAACCCTGCCTAGTTTACATATTTGAAAATGATTAACAGTTGAAAACATTAGAAATGTAGAAAGTAATCAAAAAGTAATCAAATCTATTCAGTTACATTACTTTAATAAAGTAATTGAAATAGTTACACTACTTATTACATTTTAGATAGGGTAACTTGTCATCCGTAACCTATTACATTTCCATAGTAACCTTCCCAAAACTGGCTATCCTAAAACATCATAAAACATAATATATACATAAAATAGCCTATCTATTATGTCATTTTTATGCTTTTACACTGAAAAAAATGGTGTAGAAACAATTTTCACTCAGAAATTGCTAGTACATTTCACAAATAATTACAAAGAATCCGCCTTCTGTGGTTCTTGTGGTAACTGTTATTTTTTTTTTATTCATTGGCTGTATTCAAATATGATCATTTGATGTGACTGAATCAACCTGAATACGTTAAACCAGTGAAGGTCATTTTAAAGGTCAGAAAGCCAAAATTAATAAAAATTATTTATTTATTTATTATTTTTTATTAATTATTTATTAAGTAGACATGACATTCTCCAGTAGTTTGTGTATTGTTGGACTACATATGGATAAATCTCTTACTTTTTACACCTCAGAGGGACATACAGTCCTCACACGTTTTGCCGTTTAGCAGAAGCTTTTCTATCCAATGCGACTTCCCTTACTATGGCAACAGTCCCTCTGGAGCAACCTGGGGTTAAGTGTTTGACTCCAGGGCACATTGGTGGTAGGGGTTTTGTTTGTAGTTTTTTTCCTACTTAAAGCAACATGTCTTAAGGTCGTTTTGGGGGCTTTTCTGGAGGAGCAGCAAGTCATAGAGCAACAAAATCACAACATAAGGTGTTTTCAATTGTATCCACAAGGGACAAAATCAATAAACAGCAGACACAAAGAAAGAAAATCAGATAAATTATGGTGGCAGCTGATAAAAGGATAGACTGATTTATGATGAGCCCCACCCTTATGTGAGACCTGCTCTTTCTCAACTATGACATGTTAAACAACATTCACGGTAAAAGATTTAGGATCTGTTGCCTTCAAAAACAAAAACATATTTCAGTTAGTTTTTGACAGCACTGAATTTTTAACATTATTGGCTTACATTCTTGCCATCTCGTGACTGTGACAAATTTTATCATCACACACAGCCCTGCAGCAAGAATTAATCCTTGACTATGTACAGTCATATAGCCATATATCCATAGGCTTATGTGAATTTTCCTGATGGATGGGGAAATGTACTCCAATCGTGTTGACTGCATTTTGATCATTTATCAGGATTATTCACCCACTATGAAATCAAAAGCAAAGCTATAGAGGCTTCTGGACTGGACTGGACTGGATAATTATCAGTGTTCATTTATATATATATATATATATATATATATATATATATGGGTGTGTGTAATTTACATTTTAGAACAAAGTGTACAATTTACCACAAACCTTGTTTTGCTCATATAATTCAAATATTCCATTATAAAACCCCATAGGAAAAAGCCTGGGGTTTTAATGTCACAGCTGCAGCACTCTATAATAATGTACAACAAAAAAGTTTCAAGCATGAGAAGGTTATATTCATAAAAACATTGTTTCTGAAACTACGCAATATTGACAGGAATAATCTCTCACTGTGTTCATCTATATGTTTTCCTGTCAATGGATTGCTAACAAATAACAACACTGATCATTTAGTGAAAATATGATTTTGAAACTGTAACATAATCATTATATTTTTTATGTATAATAAATGTCATCATCACACACAGCCCTGTGGCAAGACTTATTCCCTGGCTATGTGTAGTCATATATCGAACGCTTATGGGAATTTTCCAGATGGATGGGGAAATGTACTCCAATCATGCTGACTGCATTTTGATAATTTATCAAGATTATTCACCCACTATGAAATCAAAGTAAAGCAACAGATAGTCAGCATTTGACAAAGACTTCTGGACTCTTCATTCTAAGAAAAAGGATAGTAAAAAAGACAAAAAAATCCTTCATAAAAATTGGCAAACAGAAATACCCTTCAACTGAAACATGCACTTTGTTCTACGGGGCTTGCCAGAGAATTAGCAGTTAAGACTATAAATATAAAGTCCCAATGGTTCAGACTATCACACCAGATGTTCAGTTAAAGCGGTGCTCTCCAAAAACCCGTCTGCATGTTCACACATTTGCTAAATATAGCTATGTGTTCAGTTTATTTTAGAATAATCACACTCCTCGAATGTGTCGATGAACCTAACTGATATGAAAATATGTCCTGCTGCAACAAAAGCAATTATACAGTACACACAACAACCCACTTTTTTTAATGTAAAGATATCCTACCAAACAAATACTCACTCACTCCCTTAATACTATACATTTAGTAATACTTAAAAAAAAAAAAAATGTTCTCAAATGACCAAATGACTGCATCATGTCTGGTTCAGTCAGGAGATTGGATCATCAGATTATACAGGCCATGAAAGATTCTCTTTGGAGGTCTGCTTTCATGTACTGTAGCACAGATGTTCAGCGTTCCAGACCACAGGAACCACCCCTGGTGTTTCCAGAACAGTGCTGCTAGTACTTCCTGTTCGGGCTTTCTCCAGTGGATGTTGGCACAAATGGTTCTCCAGATCCCCCATCCTTGGACTATTTTTCTTTGATATATCTTCCAGTTTCAATAGGAAATACATCAGTACAGGAAAGAAAATCACACTCATCAAGCCATTTCATGGTTTCATTAACTCATATGTCATGGAGTAAAGAACATCTAAAAAAGCTCAGCCTTTCTTCTAGACCGTGTGACATTATTAAACTGTATGTGTGTGTGTGTGTGTGTCTGTTCAGGGTGTGGAAATACAAGGCAGAGTCATGGGAAAATGAATGGATGAGTGAATATCAGTGGGTCAAAGGCAAAGGCTGAGTCTGAGTGCTTACAGACGTGGTTGAAAAGCTCTCTACACTATTTAAAACACTTTGAATCTCTCTGTCTTTTTCTCCCTCAGTCACTCTTTTCTTTCTATGTTCATAAGAAACAAACCGATGAAACAGGATACTTATTTACAAGTATGATGAATGCACCTATTATTCAGTTTCCATGACCACATGTACGTCTGTGCAGACTTTTAGATCTATATTCATCAGACCTACAGTATATTCAAGTCCTCAAGTCTTATTGATCAGAATTAGACCTACTCTAAGTGGAACAACTCACAACGGCCCCTCACTTATTCTTCAGTCATCTTTCAGATGTATATGGTTCATCAAAGACTACACTGATATGATGAGACCAGCTTTATGCATCCTCCCAGGCATCTGTCTTTTACCTCTCTGTACCCTTTTCTAAAACAGAGCCGGGTTTAAGAGGACCATTATTTCTAAATATAGAGCTCTTTAATGCACTGGTCCTTGATCTGGTACAACACCAGGCAGAACAGCAGTGACACCAAAGGTTACGGCTGCACTGTTAAGTTCCCTCGTTCTTAAGTGAGTCTCATCTTAGCACTCACCTCTTTTCATCTCCATAATTACAGCAAAAGAAGAAGAATGATGATTAGATAGATCACTCTAGAATGATCTGTGATTCTCAACCAGAAATAGGACTACTTATAAGGATAGTTAACCCAAAAGAAGATATTTTGAAAAATGATTCAAATTTTTTTGTCCATACAGTGAAATTTAACGAGGTCAAAATAAACACTGGACCCAGCAGACTTTCATTGTATGGAAATGATGACAGTATTTACATTTTTGGATGAACTAGCAGGTTCCAGAGAGGAGGCTAGCTACTTGGATTTTGCCTAATTAAACCAAATGGAAAATACAATGAAGAAAAGAGCAAAATAAAATGTGTAAGATTTGAGTTAGGCAATTTTTTTTAGGATTCTATGGCCACATTAAAAACAGTTTAATTACACTGAAACATGCATTTTGTTTGTCTGCTATTTAACAGCATGTAATCAGTCTTTTTCTGTCTTCTCCCTCTTGTACCTAAGCTAGACAGGAACAGGAGAGAAGAAAAAAACAAAAAAAGAGTCATTAAATATGCAGTGAAGAGCAGCAGCACTTCAGGCGTAGTGAGAAACTCACTGCTGTCAGAGCTTCAGACCTGCCATCCACCGGGAAACACTAACTCCTTCCTTATTCTGAGAGACATAAGCCGGGATATACGCAAGTATTTGAACACAGGGCATTTAGATGAACATACAGGGATGAGTAGGAAGCTATGGTCATTCTGTCAATTATAAACACAATGCAATTTATCAGTCTTTACCCATTACTCAATCGTGGTGTATCACCTCATAAAAGATTAATACAGCTGACATGCCTAAAGACACCAAGTGCTTTGATTCACTGAACAGTGCAGCATTGCATACATATGATAAAGCAAACCTGCTAAATTACCTGCAATTTTCTCCTTTCAGCAGCATAATAAAACCCTGTTGTTGGCTGCATATTATGACACCTCTAATTAGGCACTCTGAAATTCTTTTTGTATTATCAATTTATTCATGTTTCTTCTCTTATATTCAGTAAAAGCATAATTAATTACGTTTAGGCCTACCACATTATCATTTCATAGGAATATTAAAGGTAAAGTCTCTGTCTGTGTTGTAGAATTGCTTGCTTGTAAGCTGTTTCTGCTGAATCTCTTTTGCTGTAACTATGCAGACCATGATTTCGTTTTGTATCAGTGTATGTAAGGAGTTTTCTTGCCAAAGGTTGCCTGCATCATTGGACATATATTTGTTACCTACCTTAATGCAAAAATCCCACTGTATGTGAGAAAAGAGCTGATAGGAAGCCAGAATTAAATTAGCTTTGAGTGGATCCTGGCATTTGAGTGATCTAAGGCAATGAGCCAAAGAGAGAAAGAGATTGGGTGGGGATTGGGGAAAAAAGAAGATGGAGAACAAGACAATTGTGAAATAATGTCATAATTGGGGCCATTTGCTATTATGTTTATGACACACATGTTTTCATGTCAATGTGTTTCATTAAAAAATTAACATCGGGGAGGTAATCCTGTAGCTTTTAGCAGAGAAAGCTGACCACAGAAACAGGAAAGATGAGGAAGCCACAGTTCAGGACTTCACTTTACTTAGTCACTCTTAAAAAATAATCATCACCGTTAAAAGTGAACTGTCTAGTTTTTGTGTCACTAGTGCCTACATAATGACTTTTAACAGAACTCTGAAGGAAAACTGCTGCTGTTTAAATGTAGGGCTGGTTTGTGTTGTTTCCACATCATGTTTCTCCTTTCTTCTCTACACTGTGTATCATCCACTATTAAAAACAGCAAAAAGGAACCACAAGAAACCAAACTTAGAACTACTATTAGAACTAGTGTACCATCAGAATAATTTTGAAACTGATATTTCAAGGTAAAAGCTTTCATACAGTTGCTTTAAATCTTTGCTTTAAAGGCATTTCAAACACAACAGCCCTCCTAGTGGAGAATTAAAGTAAGAGCACCTTATAATTCAAGAGGTATATACATTAAGAAAAAGAAAGCACACAGAGAAGTCACAGGAGTGATAGAGGAGTATTAAGTAAGCCCGTGATTGTAAGAGTGTTTGACACTCTTATAAGAATCATGAATAGAATACAGAAATAAATATTTATAAATGTAAAAACAGCTATGGATTCTGAACGTTTGAATGAATTGCATGCAGGAGACAGTCTCGAACAGCAGATGGCAGCATTGTATAACAACATAACTCAATGAGTATAATTGTGTAAGCTCATGTTTCTTTCTTTCTTTATTTTCACTGCAAATGTGTATTAGGGTTTCACGACTCTAATTATTTCTTGGCTCTAAAAATGAACTTTGTACTGATCAAAGGAGCTATTTGGCTCAGATCTTATGAAGCCACTGATACCAGCTTTGATTGGTACTTTCAGGGCACACTGTTCTTTATTCATGACTTGCATTTACAATAACTAAAAGGACAAAAGGTGGCTACAGGAGAGAAACATGAGAGAAACAGTCCACATGTCATTAATGACACCTATGTCTTGTATATATTAATGACACCTATATATGTGTTGTATTCATTATAATATTTTTATTGTGTCCTTAAAGCTGGCTGAGATGGAGTGACTACACGTATTTCTTACTAAAATAAATCAAACAAAAATAATAATTTTTAATTAAATTTAAGTTAATTTTGATCACAAATCTTGCCAGTGTGATTAAATAGCTTATGATGTGTGATGATTGTGTGTGATCATTCTCTTTCTTGAATCATTCACATACACAGACCAGGTATTTAATCATCAAGCTGTCAAAAATGTGCAGGGAAAAATTAATTTACCAACAGTCTAGATTCCACTTTAATCATTTGCAACAATTAATGAAAACAGAGGGTCATTACTGTGGCAGAATTATTGTTTATAATCATAATTATTTATGTCCTGCATGTAAAACACTGAGGTTATGGCTGTAATGTACCCAATACATCTGCTAAGGATTACGTAATGTGAAGTTGATCTAGATTATTACATTCTTAATTGCATATTTTTCAGTGACTGAGTCTGAGTGTATGTACAGAATATGTGTATATTTACATACACGTGTGCAATTGGTCTGCATTTAAATTATCTGCCAGGGGTCTGCGTGTATTATTATGTGTGCCCCTTAAGTGCATCTGTGTGTGTGTGTGTGTGTGTGTGTGTGTACATGTGTGTGTACATGTGTGACACACACAGTGCCAGTTTCCCCTGTAAAGCATCTCCATGGTGTTCACTCACTCAGTATCTCTGGGTTTGGCTGGCAGAGGAGCTCAACTCTCCTTCATAGACAGACTCACAGGCTGATGCTTAATCCGTTTCATCAATGTGTATGGTCATATTTGCTCCGGTAAGACCTCTCTTTTTCTAAAACCTTCATGTATTAGGAATTGTATTTGACCAAAATTTATTGGCACAATTATACCACTTATTTCAAACACTGCTTAAAGCTAAAATAAAATATGTATTGTTTATTACATTTTTTTCATTTATTTGTATCTTTTTTTTCTATTCAATATTAACCGACTAGAAATGTAATATGATTTGAAAGTGTGTCAGTAAGTATTTGCTCATAATTTGACAGTCACAAGATAAAGTGTCTAATGAAAGTAAAGTTTGGACAGTATTTTGTGCAGTTTCTCATGATCGCATTCTCAAAATAGTGTTTAAATGCATGTAAATATGTCTATCAGGAATCAGATTTAATTATTAGCTGCTCTTTGGGGTCACAGCGTCGGCTCCCTGTTTGTAGTCTCTCTTGCTTGAATAATTCATCTGCTCTTGTTGAAATGTGCAAAAGATCGATGCCATCCAGCTCTTTGACAGACTTTAATGATGAATCTGAGCTGAGCTAAATGCAGCATGATTACATGTTTGTATTTGCACGTACTATATATGCATGCATATTTATGTAAAAATGAGGTAATTAGTGTGTGTGAATATATATGATTGTGTGTGTGTGTGTGTTTCTGGGTGTGCTGGCAACCCCTGGGTAACCTTTGCATAATTCACTAGGTCTCATCAGAGACTCATCAAAGAAGCTACCTATTTTCTTCTTTGTTTCATCTGTTCTGTGTAAGCATAGTTAATATATGTTATATGGGATATTAATTAAATATTCACACATTTCCAAAGCAATTTTCATATAGTCTGGAGAAAGAAATAGCATAATACATTTTTAAAAACTCTCCATCCTTCTGTGTCTCTATCTCTTCCTTTGACACACACAGACCCACACACTCATAGCATAAGTATTCCAGACTGTATTTAATTAATATATACAGTGAAGGCATTAAATCTTAATTGAAATGGCCTGCTTCTTTTCACCTGCTGTATCATATTATCGGAAAGAGAAAGAGAGGAAGGGACTGGGGAGAGAATAGCATGAGACTTGGACACATTTCTTATCAAACACCTGTGTCCACGCAGAGAATAAAGCCCTGGCACTTGTCCAGTAAACCTCCAGCCTTTTCATTTATTATGCCAAACGCAAAACTGAATGGGGGAAAAAATATTCAAATTGTGTCAGACAAACGTGTTAGTGCCCGGCATCCAGGTTTACAGTAACTGCAAGGGTTAGTGCACTTAAAAAGCATCTGTGTCTAATTTTGCACGATTAATTGTGCGGCAGTTGGATGAAAGGTCGTTTAAATTGACCTTAAATCAAAAAAAACAGGAGGATAATTAAAACAGAATGTGAGGTTAATTTGTCTTGACTTTGTGTGATGAAGTGAAGCTACCGATGGAGAGTCTAGAGAACTGATCTTTGTTCCCTCCACATATATCTTCAGGGCTTTTCACTAATAATTAGCTTTTTTCTCCTACAGCTTTTTGCTGTTTTAGCATTTGCAACATGTGGGGGGTATTCTGGCCAGATAATGGTTAAAGTAGAATGTTTGGACAAAACCCAAAGCAACATCAGCATCAGTTTCAACTACCCATTCCGGTAAGTGTTCTTAATTACCACAACTCAATATAAGTATTATACTGCATGCTATACTGTAAACATGTATTATCAGTTTATGCAAAAAGACTTGATTTTATATTTTTGGTTTAGTTTAGTTTTAAGTATTAATTTACAAAATTATAACCTACACAATGAAAGTATTGTGTAATCGTGCGATCAGTAATCTCTTTCCTTATTAATTTTTAATAAAGTGGTTTAATTTATGTTATTTTAGTATTTATATGCTATTATAATATTTATTAATATTTTGAATTAACCTTCCATTTAGATTTTCAGTTTTCATCTTAATTTTAGTTTTTGTTTATTTTGTTATGTCCTTTTGTCATTTTTATTAGTTTTGGCATTTTTGATTTTGTTTATTTCTATTTCCATTTCTATTATTATTTTAATTCTAGTTTTTAGTACTGCAACCTATTTTTATTTCAACATTTCTGTTTTTTGTCAAGTTTTTAATCTAATATTTATGTATTTTTTTTTATTTCAGTTTTAATTTTTATAAACAAAAACTATTTTTAGTCGTTTCCGTTAAAAATAACGACACCAAAGCTGGTCATTTCATGAAGGCCACCATTTTGAATTCATATGACCAGCCAAATATAATTCCCTTTATCTCAGTAACACCCAGTTATTGCCTACTTTCACTTGTAGAATAAATTAATCATAGCTAAAAACCAAATGTAAAATGCCATCAGTAATTGTAATTAAAGTGAGTGACTATTTTCAGAAGGTATTTGACATATTAGTGGCATCCCATTGTCATAGTCTCGACTTTTAAAGATTACAAAAACTGTAAGCAACTGTGCTTGAAACAAAAATAAGATGTGCTTGAAACATGTTAAAGGAGAAAATTCCTATGTTTTCTCTTCCCAGACTCCAACAGGTACACTTCAGTGCTCCTCTATGTGAAGGAACCAGGAAAGAGACTCTCTTTCTCGAGGGGGATAATGCTTCATCTGCACAGTTCTTCGTCACTGTGTCGGTCCTGGCTTTTCTCTATTCCCTTTTGGCCACAATTGTTTACTTCTTCTACCAGAACAAATACAGAGAGAAGAACAGAGGTCCAGTAGTTGTGAGTGCATTTCAAAATTTCTGTAAGAAATGTATGCTGTAAAGGGAAAAGTCTGAGAGCACATACTGTGCTAAAAAATACTCAATATAACTCAGTTGAATCATCAAGAACTCTTTCTGTTTATACTCCTCTGCTTTTCAATCCCCATAGGATTTCTTGGTGACTTTAGCGTTCTCTAGCCTGTGGCTGGTAAGCTCAATTGCCTGGGCTAAAACTCTGTCTGGGGTGAAGACAGCCACTGATGTGCATGAAATCCTGCTGTTAATGTCTGCTTGCAGAGCCCAGGAGAACTTATGTGAGGTCTTGCAGGAGCCCATCTGGACGAATCTCAACATGTCTGTGGTGAGTAGATTATTTTTTACACAGTATTGATATGGGGGGAAAAAATCATATCAATTCATTAGCAATTGACATGCACTACCTTTTAAAAATATGGGGTCAGTAATACTTTTATTTTGCAAAGATGCACTAAATTGATCAAAAGAACATTTATGGCACAAATAAACTCTCTATTCATTAAAGAAACCTGGGGGGGGGGGAAGTATCATGGATTGCACATCATTGATAATAATCAGAAATGTTTTCATTTTCATCAGCATATTAGAATGATTTCTGAAGCCTCATGTGACACTAAAGTCTGCTGAAAACTCAGCTTAGCCGTCACAGGAATACATTACATTTTACAATATATTAAAATAGCAAATTTTAAATTGTATTAACATTTCACAGGATCATTGTTTTAACTTGTTTTTTTTTTTAATTCATGTATTTTTGGACAATACATGCATCATTGGTGAACATGAGAGGCTTTTTTCAAACACTTTTTTTCCACAAACGCAAAACATCTTTTTAACCCCAAACATTTGAACAGTAGTGTACATTTATATGCCTAATTATGTGGGCTTCACATAATTTGCCACCAACAAGGACTCCACAAAAGCCTAGCAACCACCCTAGAACACCCTACAAACCACCAAACACCATCCTATCAATTAGATAGAAACCATCCACAACAGCCTAGCAACTGCTGTCAGACTTTTTAATGTTTTTACAAATGTTTTAAACCTTCAGGCAAGGCTTAGTCAAGCCATTATGTCTTAACAAATTTCTTTTCCTATAAAAATGACCAATTTTTCAAACAAATTCCATAATTCGAATTCCTCCTTGTGTGCTTACAGGCCTTTGGTTTTTTGAACTTCTTCCTTTGGGCTGGTAATATTTGGTTTGCCTACAAAGAGACAGGTTTGCATAAGTCTATTCAGCGCTATCCCTCCAGAACTCCCTCTGAGAAACGCGACAGCTTCAGGCAGTACAGTCAAACCAGTTTTGATCAATCTGGAGCTGGTTTTGGCCAGCGGCTCTACAATCAAGGGAGTTTTGACTTATCAAGCGGAGGCTTCAGCCTACCTCAAACCAATCTAGGACAGCCGATGCTTTACCGACAGGTGGGGAGTCCCACATCCAGAGGCCCTCTCATATTTGTTAATGAGATGTGAGAGAGAGTGTGAGTGTGGAGCACAGAAAGAAAAGAGAAGAGAAACACTGTTGTTTTCTCAGTCATCATAACACAGATAATTTGCCTTTGTGAATGTGATATTTATATCATGTGATGTAGAAATTGTGACATTTTTGTAGATATCAGTCTGCATACTGTTATTTATTTGTTTACTGTATAATTAAGTGCCATTGAATTTAAAGCTCTACCTTGATATAGTATATAACCTTTTTTGCATATTTATAAATATATATACACACATATATACACATATGCATATGAACAAATGAATTTACCATGTCAGATATGGCTCTGTGATATTTCTGATGCCATTTAGCATAGTATGCCTATTCTTATAGTCTATGTTTTATGTTTAAATATTTCCTTTACAAAAAGTGCAGTGACAGTGCCATGGTAAACACATTGGATGGCAATACTATGGTACTTTGATATAGCCTATATTTAGAAATGCCATTTATTTTTAGCTTTCCCAAGGTATTTTAAAGAATAACATGGTATCAAGATCAAGTGTCAGACAAGATATGATGTTCTTTTTGTTATGTTTTGTATGTTTTTTATGTTCAGCTATGAATAATGATTAATTACCAGTAGATGCCTGGGAAAACCAAATGGCTTGAGTCAGAGAATGGCATGGAAACCCTGTGGACCGAGGATGATGTCTAGTCGGAGATCTTTTTAATGAATCATTTTGTCTAACCATACACAGTGTTCAGAAAAATGCATGCAAAAAGATGAGATAAAATCAAATGCAAAAAGTCAGTCTGTTGTTCTAGTTTATTGTAGCATTCCAAATTGTATAAATGTTACTATGTTATACTGATTGCGTCATAAAATTAAGTAATAAAATTATTCTTATTCCTCTAAATGGTTATTGTTTTTATGCATTTCATCATGACCAATGCTACCATTACCAATTCAGATCATTCCTGGAAAAACAATGAATGTTAAATGAACAATCTTCGTGGAAATTAAAACAAGAAACACAGAAGCAGCCCCATTTGGGGACTTATAGTGAATTATCTTTTATTCTATCAGTGCTTGTGCAGTTTCTTTGTTTGCGGCGTCTTTTACAGAGACAACCTCCATGGCTGAAGCTACTTGTTTTCCCCATTAAGCCTTTTAATGAAGGGGTGTAAGGGAGCAATTAGGATCTTTTGGCCTGTCAGACTCCTATCAGAGCTATGTGGTTAACATCTCTATATCTGCAGAGTATATCCAGCACTGCAGTGAAGCTAACTGCTTGCAGCTGCCTAGGATCCAAATTGCAGTTTTTAGGTGATCATGAGATTTTAGCCACTGGCATGTTGCTTGTGGCAAATTAAAGGTTACCACTGAGAATCTCTACAGCTGTTCAAATACAGATTATCTTTTATTCTATCAGTGCTTGTGCAGTTTCTTTGTTTGCGGTGTCTTTTACAAAAGAGACAACCTCCATGGCTGAAGCTACTTGTTTTCCCCATTAAGCCTTTTAATGAAGGGGTGTAAGGGAGCAATTAGGATCTTTTGGCCTGTCAGACTCCTATCAGAGCTATGTGGTTAACATCTCTATATCTGCAGAGTATATCCAGCACTGCAGTGAAGCTAACTGCTTGCAGCTGCCTAGGATCCAAATTGCAGTTTTTAGGTGATCATGAGATTTTAGCCACTGGCATGTTGCTTGTGGCAAATTAAAGGTTACCACTGAGAATCTCTACAGCTGTTCAAATACAGGCCTTGGACTAAAAGAGTGCAATGAGCGCTTTAAAGAGCTTGGTAGAAAACAGAGAAATGACAATGGAAAGGCAATAATGCATATATAATTTTGATTAACAGGTGTCAAATAAGATGTGCATTGTAAATATTCCCAGTATTTTTACAGTATGTAACAGTATTTCGTAAATTGTAAATACTGTGAATACTACATTATAGTTCAAGGCTCACAAACAGAAAATTCTGTTATTATATAGCCTACAATGCTGACCATGCCTTTTTAAACCTGTTTCTTACCTCTTCTCCAAGGGTCAGATTACTATAGGGCAGTGGTTCTCAACCCCTTCTCCCAAAACAGCTTATACTACTGTTTCAGCTATATTAAAATAGTTAAGTTTTGTATGTAATGGCAAAGTGGTTATATTTCGTTTCGACCCCCATAGGGCAGTGGTTTGTTTCCCCTTCTCCCAAAACAGCTTATAGGCCTACTACTGTTTCAGCTATTAAAATAGTTCAGTTTTGTATGCAATGGCAAAGTGGTTATATTTCGATTCGTTTTTTTATTAAGTTAATTTAGAAAAACGTTTGGAGCATTTTTTGGTCGTTAAATATAAGTTTTTGTTTTTTAAAGTAAGGACCAAGCGGCCAGCGGCAGACAGTGAGCTGATCATAGCATATGTTTGATCAATTTAGCCTTCTCAAATCATCACGACTTGCCTAAAATAAAATCTATAGATATAAAACAGTTCAAGCATATAACAATGTTTTAACGTTAAACCTAGATAAATGTGCGCTGTATCCAATAGTTTGTGCGGAGAGTGGAAGCTGAAGCGCGCTTTGCAGGACATAGAGGCGCCAGCGCGATCACTTGCATTTTTTTCAGTGGATACGCCGTCATTTTTACTCATAAAGGTAATAGTAATACATCATTCGTAACTGTAAAGGGCAATGGCATCTTGAACTGATTCCTTAAAAATGTAAATACTAAAGAGTTTAAAAACTTTAAGTGACTTTTATGAAATGAAAACATTAACTAAGTGACTAAACTAAGTGACTTTTGTGAAAAATGAAAACATTTATGAAATTATCAAAATCATTGCTGAAACAAAATGAAACTGAAGTTACATTTGAAAACCATATCAAAATAAAAACAAATTTGAAAACACACAAAAAAGGATTTTGTACGAAAGCAGATGGAAACTACCTTTCAAAGCACCATAACATTATGTCTAATAATCTAGACTAGAACAAATTCAAACTTTAGGCATAACCAACCATTTAATAATTCTTATGCAGTGCCATTTATGAATGTATGTATCACTTGCTCTATCAGATGCTATTTTATACTTTTCAACTGCCAAAATGAATGAATAGGACTGTGGGATATCATGGGCAGTAAAGGATGTAAAACTGATTTAAAAAGGCAACTTAGTAGACATGATATAAAATTAAATTTGGACATGCTGACCTTTTTGTTATTTCCTTATAAATAACTGATCCATACATACAATTTAGAACTTCACTTGACTGCTTTATGACTGCTTTATTAGTAAATTACTTTATATGCATTTACAATTGGTGATAAAGTTTCTTGGCAATGTTCAGCCACAAATGTTCAACTAATACTGTCCAATCACCCCACTGTGTTTTAGCTTCCCTCTATACTAACACATGGCCAATAGTGTATAAGAGCACCGTATCAGTGTGATTCTTGTCAATCCCAAAAGTGGGACACGTTTTCCAGCTGCATCCCTGACAATTAGCGCACGTAAAACACACTGTGATTGATGGACTGTTACATTTTTGTGCATTCCAAAGTTTTGTTTACATTTGTAAACTTTGTCTATACAGTACAATTTAATCTGAATAGTGGATAAGCTCTCTCAATTTAAAAATATGATGTGTACTATACTATTGCTTGTAGCACAGTTAAAATATCACTTTCAGTATCTTATATACAGTATGTGGGAGCAAATAGAATATTCCGTCAATTCATAAATAATAGAAACAAAACCAGTATTTAATGCCAGTGTTTATTTCTATGTATTTCTTTTTCATTATTTACAAAACATATGTACATTTTAGGCAAAAGATACAAATGCTAGCCTCCCGGCGCATAAAAATAAAACCACAATTTCAATGTTCACTGATCACCCAATAAATACTTTTAAAGTTTGCACACATCAAATATATGTGTCTTCTGCGTTCACCGAGTTAATGGTGAAAGTGAACACAATCAAAAACTAATTCAACTGTCTTTTTTTTCTTCCTTTTTTCAGATGCCCAAATTGGTCAATGACTAAAAGAACATAATCTGTGAGAGGTCCAAAAGTCTATGCTGGAGATACAGAGGACACCTCCGTCTTGCTGGTGGACTCAGTTGAGGACTCATCATCGCCAAGAGGGTTCTTTCCACAGAAAAGAGTGGTCAGCATGCAGTTACGGAACTGTAAAGAACAAAGTTTCATTTAGTAGGTTTATTTTATAGAGACAATAGAGAGAGAAGAGCGAGTAGAAATGGAAAGGGATGTCTGGGATATGTAGGACAAGTCTGATAAATGTCTAACCTGTTTGTTTAGCAGCACATAGATGACAGGGTTATATAAGGCTGAGGTCTTTGAGAAGAAGGCAGGAATAGCCATGAACTGGGCACTGAAAGCTGCTCCCTTATTAAAGAAGATCCAAGCAGCAACAGTGGCATAAGGGGTCCAAGCTACCAGGAAACCCAAAACCATTAAGATGACCATTCTTGTAACTTCCCTCTCAGCTTTCTGGGTAGATGCTGAGTCCTGCTGTTGAGCTGCAGCCTAAGAGGGTAAAATCACCAAGGATGATGTCATTTTAACATAGTATTCCAATAACTGGTGATTTACAAGAATGTTTAAATTTACATCTCATACCGCCTTGACTGTGCAAACAAGCCGTCCATAGGTGAAGAAGATTATGGTGACCGGAAATATGAAATGGCAGACGAACATGTAGATGACATATGATTCGTTGTTGTATTCAGGATTCAGGGTGTAGTAGTCTGGTCCACATGAGCACTGCATTCCCTCAGGAATATATCTGTTAAAGACATGCACCTTATATTATGAAATTTCAGTCCGAGTACTCATAAAGATTGTACCCTGTTGTACTTAGGCATGTAAAAAGAACTACATTTAGTACAATAATTCAGTAAAAATAAATAAATCATTACAAGGGGAAAAGACTTATTTGCTGCTTTAAATTGAAAGTAAGCCAATGTTGTATTCCTACGTATTGATAGACCTAACGTGTTGCTTTCAAATATACCTCAGGTTCAACTAAAATGTTTGTTATAATCAATGCACTGGATAGCAAAATGACTGCATAATGTCTTATTAGACCAACCTGGACCATCCAACCAAAGGGGGAGCCGCACATGCCATGGCCATTACCCATGTAAATGCAATTCCTGCAAAAGCATGGCTGGAAGAGAATTTGAAACTACCCATTGGTTTGCAAACCACAATGTATCTTTCGATGGCCAGCACCACAAGTGACCAAAGGGCAACTTCACCTGTGTAGCAAATAAATGACAAAATCCATTAACACCCTACAAGGTACGTTTTCCCAAATTGCAGTCCACTGTACTTTGACATTCACCTCAAGAATGCCTCACGAGCTTTTTGTGTTGAGCTGTAACCATCAATGTAAGGCCATTGATGGGTAAACCAAAACACATGAGGAAGAACATGTAGACTGCAATAATTTTAAACTGCCACGGTTCAGCTAGATAATACTGCGGATACTCGTAAGGACTCCTCACTAGCCCTGTCCTGTTGGACAAGGGGACGTAGAAGTTTTTTCCCTCAGTGCCGTTCATCTTTGCCCACTAGTGATCCAGAAAAAAAAAGGATGTAATCTGCTGCTGTGGTACAGCTAAGTGGCTGCTCTTCACCTGCTCTTTATTTGCAATGATGCATCAGGAGTGTTTATATATCCCTCTGAGGTACCTTATAAGGGATAAATCCAGGAGCGTAAGATAGGGAGGGTGTTACAGTGTGGGATTTGAATGATAAGAGCAGACATAATCAGTTTCAGGCTAATCACCCGGTAGAGCTTTGGATCTTTCAAAGTTCTTTTGACTTTTTTGGTTCAGAAAATTAGGCCATGATATTGATTGTCAGTACAAAGTGAGTATAAACAAAGCTGTATTTATTTCAAGGATAAAGTGTAATTGAGATGCGATAGTTGTCTGATGTAGTAATCATATTAAAATATTAAAACACAACACTGATGTGCATCTTATTTCAATATTACTGTCTGTCACAGCTGTGGCTGTGTGGGAATTGGGTTGTCTTTTTGTTTTTTGTTTTTTGTAAGCCCCTCTCACAGAACCTCCACCTGCATAGAATTTTGCAATCTCACAATCATTTGCAATAAATAAATTACTAGCATAATAAAATTGTTTATACGATTTGTTTAAAAATGAATGCTGCACGATGGTGATTGTAGATAACGAATTGTCAGTCTGCTCTTCAAAGAAGTTACATGAAGACTTAAAATATTATGCACGAATCATATGTTAAGCTACTATAATACTTCATAAAAATCTATTTTAAAAACGTAATTTTAATAGTTTCTGTCTTTGTAGTATAATGGATAACGAACAGGAAGTGGTAGGGGAGAGAGACACAGGAGAAGAAAGTGCACCTCAGAACTCGGAATTGTGCTGCGTGCTGGAGAGATGACCATGAGGCTACAGGACACTCGCTATATTTCTACACTTTATGGATCAGTTGTATGGAAATGAGCAACGTCAATAGTTTGTGTTCCACAGAGGAAAATTATACCGGTTTTGAAAGACATAAGGGTGAGTAAAATAATGACAGATTTTGATAGTGCAGTCTTTTTTTGTGACTCATAAAAATCCTTACCCAATCATCGTGAAAGGTTGGAAAAGTAATGGAATGTTTAAACTGAAATCATATGATAAATAAATGACGTTAAAGAAATTCATACAGTTTGCTAATAGATTAAACTCTGATTCACTTTGAACATTCGAACATGCTCCTAAATGCAGTATTCTACGACAGCACGGCTGCCATGTCGTAACGCATTTTAATATTGATCTCATTCTTTATTCTGAGTATTTTGCACATTGTAGAATAATAGTAACATTTTCAAAGCTATGAAATAACACAACTGGAATTATGCGAATTAATATATTGGCCATAATATCCTAAACGAATCAAAACACTCTTATAGCCTACTTTCTAATGCACACTCTGAACATTCTCCCAACCACCTCCATCCTTGGATGACTTTAAAGTTCTCATTATAGTTCTCATTATGGAACACACTATTTGTCTGTTTTCATTAACTGTATTCATTTTGTGAAAGAGTGCGAGGCTGAAGTATAGCAGAGAGTAGAAAGGCTATGGTCTGAGTTAGGTTTTAAATAAGAATTTATGTATTTTAGGGGCGTATTTGTGCAGGTTACTTACTGTCTAATTTAATTAGCACCCTTTAGAATTATAAAGCCCCCTTCAGTACCCCTAACAAAAAAATATTCTGGATCTGCATTGGTTGTGGCACATTGGTGCACTTAGCCTAATTCAGCACTGGTGTTATCAGTCCTATTCGTGAACAAATCTTTCAGTTTTGTAATCCTGATCAACCGATACATTAAAATGATCGAAAAGTGAAAAAAGTCCAAATGTCACAATGTAACATATCTATAAAGTAGCAAACCATCATTTTATTTTATTTTCCTTTCTTTTTATTTTGTAGTGAATTCTGGACAGCCTATACAAGTAGCCTACGCTATACAATTTATATCGCTTTTCTAGAGCTCAAAGCGCTTTTAACAGTAAAACCTATATGAACTTAAGACACTACACAAATTCAGAAAAATGTGAGTCAAACGGAGTGAGAATATGTCCGACTCAAAATCCAAACGAATTAAGCTGCAAAAACAGCATAAACAGTGTAATCCGTTGTAAAGTGAGGATCCTTGTTAACCCTCATCTCCCACTCCACAAAGGCAAGACGAGCAGAACTCCAAGCGACCAATTGGAACACACAACGACGTCGACCACCACCACACCACGAAATCCACAGCAGCAACTGCGCTGCAAACACCGTCAGGTAGGTAGTCAGGCAGACGTCAGATGGCCAGATGAAACAGCAGCAGGCAGTGGAGAAAAGCAGACCGAGAACACAAAAACAGTTTGTTGAGATCCAAGAATGTTAGTTTTCTGAGAGTGTGAAATCAAGAAAAGCGTACATTAAAAACAACTGCAACAACGAGACAAAATACCAACATATAGCCTATGGCTCCGATGTGAGATGGAAGCCTATGGAAGGCAGGGTGAGCCAAAATCATTTAAACAGAACGCATGAAGTTTGACCGTGCCATCACGCACTGTTTGTCCGCGTTAACGCGGGAATTTTTTATGGAAGGCTGATGGGGCCAAATGTCTTTAAACAGAACCCGTGAAATTTGACCATGTTAAGATGCACTGTTTGTCCACGTTAATGTGACAGCATTAATGTGCCGATGAAATTGCTGTTTTTGAGACTATATTTGCATATGTGATGCAATGATAGATTGGTGTGTATGTAGCCTATACAAACATCAGACGTCATGTTTATTCATGAAGGATGTTGTAATGGTACACATAACATCAGACATTATATTTACTCATGAGGGATAATGCAATGGTATGCTGTGTGATGTCAGTCTAAAGTCATGTTTTGTCATGTCCTTTTTAACTACAACGAGATGAGCCCATGAGACAGATCCCCTGCGAAGACCTTGTCAACTATACCATCAGCACAGATCCTCAGCAAAAACCATAAGAACCAGATGAGTCCTCTCCACAGACCCTGTGGCCATCTGCATAAACCCTGTGGTGACCATAGGCGTAGCTTGACGTTTGAGTTTGGGGGGGCCAAACCGAACCAGTGGATTTGGTCAGACGTACTTTTAAACACTTTTTAAGTTTTGCTATAGTAAATCGACATATTCACATAGAGCAGTGGCAAGTGTGTGAGGTTGTCATGGTAACCACATACATTGCCCACGAATTACAGCTGTATTTTGATCTATTTTGATGTATTATCATCTATTTTGTCAACTAAACTTAGCAATAAACACGTTTAAAATGCACAATAAACATGTCTGTCAAAACGATCTCAAAGGAGGCTTTTATTAAGCAAATCAAGGAGTGAATTACTCATCCACTGTTTTTAAAACAGACATTTGTTGGGCTTGATTCAAGTTAATGCACAATGAGGCGCACACTTTTTATTTAGTCTTATTGAATAGACGATAAACAGTTTATATTCTAAAATCTATTTAAAGGTTGTGTTCTGTGAAAATTAAATAACATTTGGATGTAAATGGTCGGCATAAAAGTAGTGTGCGGCTAAACCGGCTGCGTCCTGTGGATCACCTTTATCTGATTGTCCGGGTCCGGAATCATTAAGCACGGCATTAATATCTTCATCTGAGTTTTTCGTTGTCTCCAGATTTCTCTGCAGTTCGTGTATGTTGTTAAAAACGCGGAACATCATTTTATTCCACACAACAGGCAAGCATTACCGTTAAGTCTATTATCCACCAAAATGCAGATTCTTCACATGACAATTCTTACGCAAATGAGATGGAGGGAGACGTTAAGTTTGTTTTGATTTATTAATTTACTTACAATAACTATTTAAAATGTATTAACATTAACTTTTACGTATTCACTTTTACATGTATTATTAACTGCATTATATGCAATTTTACTTCATAGAAAAAACTTTATAAATAAATATTTAGTAAAATTCTTAAATCGCTATGGGGGAGCAAGGCCCCCCTGGCCCCCCCACAAGCTACGCCCATGGTGGTGACCCCTTCACCATGTGATGTATTAAATCTTTAAGCAGAAGGAACTGGATGGATAATGCTTTAACACAGCCTGCATGTGCATGTCTAAACATACAAAAGAAAGAGTTTTGGCAACTTTTGCCTTCCATAGAAGCCGGACACTTGTAGCATAGTCACTGGAAGCTTTAATCAGAGCATTGAGCTGTAGAGCAGTAGAGTCTTTCATCCAAACTAAAGCCTTTACTGACCATATTTTTAAACGCTGAAGTAAGCTGTTTTCTGTGAATGTGCGGGATCTCCGATTCATTAGCTGTTGTAGGGAAATAGGGAGAAGTGCGACAAAGTGCAGTAAATAGTAAAACTGTTTGTGCTACAAACCAGTGTGTTTATAATTAAGACTAGACATTAAAATAATATGGTAAGAAACACTAGTCTGCAATATCAAGCAGCAAAATTAGTTGTTTTGTACAGCTAAAATTAGCTGGAAGTGGATGACACCGGAAGCCAGACAAAATGTACTATTAATCCAGAACACGGCAGTAAGATAAATTTTTAATGAGCCAAAAAGAATGCACGTCACACCTCTGTTTATCAATTTGCACTGGCTACCAATACCTGCTCGCATAAAATTCAAGCATTGATGTTTGACTACAAAACCACCACTGGCTCTGCACCCCTGTACCTAAATTCATTACTTCAGACTTATGTGCCCTCTAGAAGCTTGCGTTCTGCAAGTGAACGTCGCTTTATTGTGCCATCCCAAAGAGGCACAAAATCACTTTTACGGACTTTTAAATTAAATGTTCCCGTCTGCTAAATGACTAAATGTAAATGTAAAATAAATTCACAAATGGCCATACCCACACTTACGGGAAAAATAAATTGCAAAGGTTTAGCCTAGCTATGTTGAACAGCAAGTTGTCCAAAATTGTTAAACATGATCATGGATTTTCCAGTGCCATTTTTGTGGCCTGCCATTCCAGTGCCAATTTCTAGTGCCATTATTGGACCACTTGCCAAGGTGCTATTGACCTGTGTTTGCTCTGACTTTGAGAGAACATTCCTGGAGATTCATCTGTTTTTGTCTGCTCTTGTGTCTGGCCAATGGTGCTTTGTCTGAGCATCATAAAGGTCACATTTATGATGCACATGGATTGTGTCTTTATTACAAATAAAGTGTGCACATGCTATAGTAAACTAATTTCAGTTTCAATATCATACAGTATATATATGTGTGTGTGACCAAACTGAAGCTTAAATCAATTCATAAATAATGAAAACAACGACATTTTAATGCCAATATTTATTTCTATCAATTTTCGTTTCATTATGTACAAAATATACACACATTTTAGGCCAAAGATATAAATTCTAGCTTTCCAGTTCATAAAAAAGTTAACTGATAACCCATTAAACCCAATGAGCCTTTTACTTCTTTAAGAAATATTTGCGAGCTCACCAGTTTGTTAATCATAGTGAACACAACCATATGAGATGCACAACTAATTCAACTTTGTTTTTTCTTTTTTTCAGATGCCAGAAGTTGGTCAATGACTAAAAGAACATAATCTGTGAGAGGTCCAAATGTCTATGCTGGAGATACAGAGGACACCTCTGTCTTGCTGGTGGACACAGTTGAGGACTCATCATCGCCAAGAGGGTTCTTTCCACAGAAAAGAGTGGTCAGCATGCATATAGGGTTAAATATGGATGAACTCTTTGAGAAGAAGGCAGGAACAGCCATGAACTGGGCACTGAAAGCAGCTCCCCTATTACAGAAGATCCAGGCAGCAACAGTGGCATAAGGGGTCCAAGCTACCAAGAAACCCAAAACCATCAAGATGACCATTCTTGTCACTTCCCTCTCAGCTTTCTGGGTAGATGCTTAGTCCTGCTGTTGAGCTGCAGCCTAAGGGAGTAAAATAACCAAGGCATTGGCATTTTAACATAATATTCCAATAGTTTGCAGGAATTTTTAAAGTGACATTTCATACCGCCTTGACTGTGCAAACAAGCCGTCCATAGGTGAAGAAAATTACGGTGACTGGAAATATAAAATGGCAGACGAACATGTAAATGACATATGATTCATTGTTGTATTCAGGATTCAGGGTGTAGTAGTCTGGTCCACATGAGCACTGCATTCCCTCAGGAATATATCTGTTAAAGCAATGCACCTGATGTTAGGAAATTTAGACTGCTCTTCTCTCATTTAAAAACAACTACATTTAGAAAATTGTGTATTTTACAACATTTTAAATGTTTTCATTTAAAATCTAGTGAGCAATAAAAGGTACACATTTCAGTGTGTTCAGCTGTGGAAAGTTTTCTTTTACTGCCACAAATTGAAGGTTAGTGTATTACTAGACCGACCTGGACCACCCAACCAAAGGGGGAGCCGCACATGACATGGCCATTATCCATGTAAATCCAATTCCCGCCAAAGCGTGGTTGGTTGAGAATTTAAAACTACCCATAGGCTTGCAGACCACAATGTATCTCTCAATGGCCAGCACCACAAGTGACCAAAGGGCAATTTGCCCTGTGAAGCAAATGTAATAGTGAGATCAGTTGCACCCAAATTATAGGACAGTTAAATATAAGTGATCGAACCAGTCCAAAAACATACAGCATTATAATTGCCCTCACCTCCAAGCGTGGCCATGAAGCCTTCAATCGCGCATCCAGTTGGTCCAAGAGCAAAGTAGCCATTAATTGCTGTGTAGAAAGTGACCGTGAATCCAAAACAAACCATGATGGTTCCAGCCACAGCCAGGTTGACCAAAATGAAGTTGAGAGGTTGCCTGAGCTTTTTATGTTGAGCTGTAACCATCAATGTAAGGCCATTGATGGGTAAACCAAAACACATGAGGAAGAACATGTAGACTGCAAGCACTTTAAATTGCCACGGTTCAGCTAGATAATACTGCGGATACTCGAAAGGACTCCTCACTAGCCCTGTCCTGTTGGACATGGGGATGTAGAAGTTGTTTCCCTCAGTGCCATTCATCTTTGCCCACTAGTGATCCAGACCAGAGAGAGGATGTAATCTGCTGGTGGACCTGCTCTTTATTTGCAAAGGTGGTGTTATATATCTGCCTGGGGTTCCTTCTAAGGTATATATCCAGGAACGTAAGGTGGGAGGGTGTTGCAGTGTGGGATTTGAATAATAAGAGCAGACATAATCAGTTTTGAGTTAATCACATGTGAAGCTTTGGATCTTGACACTCTTTTGACATTTAAGATTCTTATATTAAGAAAGTATATAATTTGTCGGTTCAGAGAGAGTATACACAGCACTGTATTTCATTAAAAAATATGATTGTTGTCTGATGTACTGTGATTTTCACTTCTAAACACCTGTTTCTGTTTTTAGTGACAACAACACTTAAGGGGGATTCCCTGTCAGATTAAGACTTGTAAACTGTTGTCCCATAATTTTATGTTAGTTGGTTGTGGAGGTTAGAATTCTGGTCTTATAAACACACTTGTTCTGTGGCATCTTGTATTACAATGTTTACAACAATGAGGGTAATGGAAGATTAATTAGATGAATTTTAAATAAAATCTGTATATAAAACAATAAAATAATCGCAAGTACCACATTCCAGTGGCAAACTAGAATTACATTTAATGTTTAAAGGTTTAAATTAGTCTTGTGATCTCAATTTGGAGCTTTTTGTTTGTACATCTTAACTTTACAGTTAGCCATCAATTATAACCACTAAACACAACATTTTTGTGCATGTATTAATTATTCTACTTTTCAAGAACATTTTGAAAATGTATACAGAATCGCTGACAAAGCAGCTAACACAATACTATTAATAGAATCAGGCATGATGACATTGACTTGAAAAGGTCATTATTATTATTTTTCTCACTCAACCCTGGGGTGGGTTTAAGCATTTGGGCATGACCTTTGCATGTGATGATGTGAAGAAAAGAGGCTTATGTTTAGATTTAGTGGTGAGCTATACCTTGTTTTGAAGCATTGGTGGAAAGACATGAGATAAACCATGTGTTGAGCATTTGCACAGACTAATCTACCCATGCTCTATTTTTTCAATGAGTACAGAGCCCAGATGTGATGTATCTGCATTAACAAAAAAGAATCAGGTCAAGTCTTAAAAAGTCTTCTTTAAACTAACATGTTCATGAGGCAGAGAGAGAAGAGATATATGGCCATATAGAGACTGGTCCATGCAAACTTATGCTTGTTGAAGACAGTGGACTGAAAAGCATTAAAAAAATCAAGAAAACATAGCTGGCAAATAGTTCTACGCAGGAAATACGGAGCACACCTCTGTTTTGCTCGTTGACACTAAAGCACTCCTCAACAAGAAGACAAAAAACGTCAAAATTAAGAATTTTAAATGACTATTCGAGCCCCTCCCTTCCACTATAATTCAAAGTGTCTAATTAGCAACAGTGTTGGGGAGCAACAGAATTACTTAATTTAATTACAAAATAAATGTAACTTTAATCAGTTACAGTTACTGAGAACAATTTTTTGAATTACAGTTACTTATGAAAATGTTAAAGATTACAAAGGGGGTTACATCTGAATATTTTTGCACACATACTTTGATTGATTTCTTTCCCAAATTGCATTGACTGCTTTAAAATATGAGACATCAATGTTTCAGGATGTTTTAGGACACAGAATTGGACACATGCTTATTTGATATCTCCTTTATTTTCTATTTTGGTTTGTATATATGCTTTATTTTTTAAGATTAACCGTTTTTCCCAAAAGTATTGTTAGATGCCAGTGTTTCCTGTCATAGATATGCAAAGATTGGATTTCCAAAACAGTATTATAGCTATTAAAGTATATCTTATGATTTTAAATCAGTATTTAACCGCAGAACGATCTCAAAGTGAAAAAAGTTGCTAAAGTCTGATTTGTGGCTGTGGCTGTGCTTTAAAATTATTATATATAAATAAATTATTATGATCTTAATTCAAATGATGAATGATTTTGGAAGTCTATATTTTGGACAATACCAGCAACATCTGTGACATCAAGTCAACCCCTTGATGTCACAAGTGTTGCTGGTATTGTCCAAAATATAACTGTTCTTCACTTCTTCACTTCACCACACGTCACTTCACTTCTTTTTCCATGCACCTTGTTGATTGTGTGAAGTTGCACCAGAACAATCAAACAACCTTTTTGGATTTTGAAAGTCTGACAGTAATCAGTTTTGAGAACTATTGTAAGGTTAACCCTGCCTGGTTTAAATGTTTCAAAATGATTAACATTTGAAAGCATTTGTTAGAAATTTAGAAAAGTAATCAAATGTAATCAGTTACATTAATAAAGTAATTTAATTAGTTACACTACTTATTACATTTTAAATAGTGTAACTTGTAATATTACATTTCCAAAGTAACACTGATTAGCATGAGTGGCTTACCTGGATCAGGCCAAAAATGGGAGCACTGAACAGTTACAGGTTATTAATTCTGAGAAAACAGTGCCTGCTTATTGCATGGTTTGAAGAGAGTTTGATGCTCCCCACTGGCTTGCATACCACAATGTACATCTCAATGGCAAGCACAACCAGAGTTGTGAATCCTAAACAACAAAACAGATTATTCTGAAATCTTCTTACCACCAAGTGTAGCAAAGAAGCCTTCAGTGGCACAACCTGTGTGACCCAGAGAAATATAACCAGCAAGGGAGCAGTAGAATGTAACCATTAATCTAAAAAGAAAGCCAGGTTTACCAAGGTTGACCACATCGATTGGTAGCCCAAAGCAAATCAGGAAAAACATATAAAAAACAAGTGCCTTATATTGCCATAGATCTGCCAGGTAATACTGCATATATTAATAAAGGACTCCTCACAAGCCCTGTCCTGTTGGACTTAGGAATGTAAAAATAGTTTCCCTCATGCTGTTTATCCTGCTGTGGAGGAGCCAAATTTGCCTAAAAGACACCTGCAAAAGTGGATGTGCCCAGATGCCTGCTTTTATACCTTCCCAAAAGGTTCCAAAATCAAATAGGTGACTTTGTGACTTTGAGCAGATTTAGTGGATACCAGACATCATAACCAACAGGAATGCATTCATGCTGGAGGAACCAGCATGAATGGTTGACGTTTCTGTTTCATGGAAGACGTTTCTGGTTGACTGGTGGACACGCTTGAGGACTTCAATGCATGAGGAGCAGAATCTGTGAATCCACAGATGTCCACAATTGTGCCGAGTTGACCAAAATGTTGTTGAGTGGCTGTCGAAGCAATGTGAGACCACTATAGGTAAACAAAAAATGACCAGCAGAAATATGTAGAAACCCAAAGCACTGAATTTCCATGGTTCTGCTAAATAGTACTGGCTGTACTCAAAAGGACCCATGACAAGCCCTGTCCTAGACATGGGGATGTAAAAGTTTTCATCCTCTGTGCAATTCATCCTCAATCAGAAAATGTCAAATTTGAACCAGAAAAGTCAAGTATGACAAGTTAAGCTATAACACTTATTAGCGTCCTTATATATTTTCCCAGTAGAAGGTTATGGCTTTAGGTTTTATTTAGCTATTCAGCTATTCAAAGAAATATGGCTTTTAATCTACACACATTTTTTATTAATTTCTTCTGTGTTGTTTACCAAGTTTTGCTGCATCACTGTTTTGCTGCACTGCATTTTGGTCTTCCATCTATACTGAGATGGTGAAAACTGAGCTTTTTGAAGACGCTCTCCCAAGTGAATACATTTGAAAACACTGTTTTTGCATTGTAGTGTGGCCTGGGGAAACTGGAGTACTAGTCATGTAACAGTCATGTGATCCTTTCAACCCAAAACACAAAGCTGGCAGCCGACATTGTACCTTCATTGTTGCAACAGCATATTACTTCTTAGCCTGTTGGATTGATTGCAAACATCAACAGCATCAAGGTGAATTTTGCTGGGCATGTTCCCTTTATGTGATGTTATATACATGACTGACAAAGCAGATGCTTCAGTAAAACAAACTTTGATACAACACTGAATATTAAGGTGGTATCTCAATCACATTCACTGGAAAACAGTTGAGAATATACTTCAGCATATTCTTTTTTTTTTTTTTTTTTACTAAAGTTTAATCAGGCTAGAACTGAAAGCCTCTGGAAGTCCAACTGAAGGCCACCAGACTATTTGCAATATCCAGGGGCGGGTCTACGTGGTGGCCAGGGGTGGCACTGGCCCCCCCTGAAATTTGGCTGGCCACCCCAGGTGCCCCCATGTCTTGCGATAGGCTTGTTTTTAGTACATTTCTAACTGCATCTGGCAGTGGCGGATCCTGGCATGTGTAGGCAGCTGCCTAGGGCCGCTTTCTTCCCCTCTTTATACTTAATTTTAGGCGGTTTCTATAGCGTGATCTTAATGACAATGTCGAGAACGCATAATGTTACGCAATCCATGTAATGCTCGAGCACGAATCTCTCCACTCGCAAGCGGATTTCCTTCACTCACACAAAACGTCTCAGGTTACTTATGTAACCATGGTTCACTGAGTAGGGAACGAGACACTGCGTCCTCTAGGGGTCACTATGGGGAACGCCTCATTGTGACCCGTGTCTGAAGCATACATTGAAAAAACACCAACTCGTTGGCCGGCGACAGCCATGACGTCACTACCGGTGCGACTGTAGTATAAATAGGTGCCGGGAGCACACATCATTCACTTCTTTGTCTGAAGCTTGCGTCTGCAGCATGGCAATAAACCTAGAGGACGCAGTGTCTTGTTCCCTACTCAGGGAACCATGGTTACATAAGTAACCTGAGACGTTCCCTTTCATGGGAACTTAGAACTGCGTCCTCTAGGTGTCGCTCTGGGGAACGGTATCCCCACGCCACCATGCTGAGGGGAGTGCATGCCAGAA
>NW_015555746.1:549061-562586 GCF_001515605.1 Sinocyclocheilus anshuiensis
GGTAGTGATGTCATGGCTGTCGCCGGCCAACGAGTTGGTGTTTTTTCAATGTATGCGTCAGACACGGGTCACGACGAGGCGTTCCCCATATCGACCCCTGGAGGACGCAGTTCGAAGTTCCCATGAAAGGGAACTGGACATGCGCTTTAAAATATACATTGTTCTTTTATGAATTGGCTCTGCTCTCACGTAATATCTACGTGTACGCTCAAACGTTGTCCTTGCATCACTGAAGACCAGAGGAGCTTTTTTTTTTCTAATTCAGGTGAATAGTATAGGCTTTTCTCACTAAATGGAAGCAAGCTGATTATAGTCAGCCTTCTCTAGTTGTTTATTTTATTAATACTTATTTTAGTTAAGTGCTTAAATTGTGAATATGCATTTATTACATTATTTTATTTAGTGCATTTGTATTTTGTTGTTTTACAATAAAAGTGTATCAACCAGGTTCCAGAAATAATCACTGAGAGTGTGCTTCTGAAATTAGTGAGGGTGCTCTAGTCTTAATGCACATTTTCACATATTTGTCCCGTCTATTGCTATGGTCTTCACCATGTCAAACACTGCTATACTTCGAGAGAGAATCGAAATATGCAGGATGTCATTCCCGAAACTTTGCAACGTGTGTGTGGCTGAAAAACAAAGTTCTACATTTTAAATGGATTGCCTAGAAAGCTCGCAAAGAGGGCCCATAATAACCACTAAAAAGCTGTCACTCTTTGTTCATCGCGATCTCACAAAGTTCTGTTACCAATGAATCTCACACTGCGCAATTATTATATATTATTAACATCATGTATTATGTATACACTCTGCTTTATGAGTGTGTTTCACTGATCAGGCACCCATTGAAACAGGGATAAGGTTTGATGCATTCAGGGAATGTTTGAAAGTTTGTTTAGCCATCCAGCTGCAGAGGCTAACAAATGCTGGAAATCAGGTAATGGGTTTAGTGTCTTGTTAGGGATTCTGCTCACTAGGAATACACAAAGATTAGCCAGCCTATGCTAACCATGCAGTGTGAATACAAACTCTAGTCCTATAGCCTAGTAAGGCAACTGGCCGATATATAGGTTGGCTGGCTGACCGGCCATATATCAAATTAGACTGTTAGACTAAATAAAGTGCTACATAAAGGCTACATCCACATTAAATTTAAAAATGCACCTTTTTATCAACATTTTAGCCTTCTGCCCACACTGACGACATATTTGTCCAGCGAAAATTGAGATTTTTTAAATCACTCTCCCATATTGATACATTTGAAATCAGTTTCGCATTGTAGTGTGAACTGTGAAAAAAAGTTAATGTTCAGTTAATCATGTGATCCATTCAACTCCAAATAATGAGCTGGCATTGAGTTGACAAAACCAAACCAATCCAGTCAGGCTTTGTTGATACCATGACGCTGATCATCGACGCTGTTTTGTTTTGTTTTTTCGCTGTTGGTCGGGACTGCCTTTTGAAAAAGTAGGTGCGTTCGACTTGAAGCACGGCTACAGATGGCAGTCAACGAGAGTAGCCGCTTGCAGTCGGGGGCGAAGTTGAAAACTGAGCCATCAAGCCGGACACTTTCTGTTCCAGTGACGCTCACGCGGTGTTTGCATACTCTATCACAGATGAAGTTAATTAAATGCAATATTTGTCAGATATACAGATGTTTCAGAAACGTTTTCATGAGAAACAGATACTGATTATATACTGCTTAATACATCGCCATCTGTTCAAGAATAAAGTTCAACGTAAATATATACTATATAAATACTAATAAAGTGGGGGGAATATATGCTTTCATCAGTGTTTTATGATAAACGTGACTCAATATAACATTGCGACTACAGTAAAAAAGCTTTTACTGTTCTAAAAACACAGATTTGTGGCTATTATTGGAATTGAAAAGGTTAGAATAAACCCGAAACACACGTGATAGTTGTCATGCGGTGAATCTGGCCAATCGTGAAATGGCTGTGTCATCATCAACGCTCCTGCAGCCGCTCTGGAGAAACTGCGCCGGCGGAGTCAGCCGGCTGCTCTCGAAACGCTCTCGCGGTGCTTTGATGCCAAACGTGACAGTGACATGGCGTCGGCGCCGTCTCAAGTCGGACAAATTAACTAACCGGTGTTGTGCCGAATTCTGCACCCCTGCCAGATTATGCACCCCCTCGTTGAAGTCGCTACCTGATTGCCTAATCCCAACCCCACACCTAACCCTAAACCTACCAATAGGTGCATAATCTGGCAGGGTGCAAATTTCGGCACTACTCCAGCATGCACTGCTTCAAGTCAGATTGCGATTGATCTGCGCAGTGCTGCATGAAGTCGAACGCACCTAATGTCTTGTAGCTTGTGCAGAGATGACAAGAAACCTTGTTGTGTAGTGTGAGTACCAGAGCAAATCAGGTAGTCTTACAGTCCTGTAGTGTGAGTTGGCCCTTAGTTTCTAGGGCGATGAACACCACTAAAATCCAAACCACTTTCATGGTCCCTAATCCCAGGGTTGGCACAAACTAACCTGAACCTTACCTGGTCAGCCAACTAAACCGGCTTCATTGTACTTGCCCCTGGTCTCTCTCAGTATCATCATGAGCGTTTAGGATGTTTTACAAATGCATATAAGGAGATTTGAGCCTTTTGAAACATTGCCATATGGACAAGCAACTTTCGGAAATTGCTAGTGTGGAAGGAGAGGGTTTCCTGTCAAAAACACAGTATTCACTTCCTCAACAGAGTGGCTTTGGACATAGCTTCCCCAACACTGGTTTCAAGCCAGGTGGTAATAAACTTAAGCTTTCTGGTTAAGACTCTGCTGGCAGTAGATAGAGTTGAATCAAAGTACTCCAGGGTGTACAGACCTTTCTGGCAGTGCAGCATTTATCTGACTGTCTTTCAGGCCTCTACCAAATACAACACATCTTCAGTCTGTTGTATGTTCCTGATCATACAGTTCTCCAATAATTGAATAGCAACATTGCCAAAAATCTCATAGTCTCCTTACCTGCTTACTGTAATGTCCATATTCTTAAAAATGTGTGTATGCATAAGTCTTAATATTTGAATATTAAAATATTCATATTGCTTTATAACTACAAGGGTTGGACAAAATAATATGAATAGTTGAATACCCATCATTACATGTGATAATTGCTACAGCGATTAACTTTATTTTTATCATTTCATTGTCTAAATTCTCTAGTAGGTTGTATATCAGTGTAGTATAAGTTGTGTTCAGCCACTGTTGGAACAAGCGGTCATGAAATGGTGACTTGTCAGATTTCTAAAAAAAAAAAAAAAAAAGCATAAACCTTACTAAAAGACATTTAGTGCAGTTTATGCTTAAAACAAGTGACAAAGAAATCTCCAATACACCTAAGGGTTCTTCAAATAATTTTTTTTAATTGTTTGTGAAGTTGATTTTTTTTGTGTGATTTGCAGATGGTTAGATTTAACCTATATACACTGATCAGCCACAACATTAAAATCACCTGCTTAAGGGTACATTTAAATGTAAACGATGTACTAAAAAGAGACGTTTTTTCTTTGCATTTTTAAAACGTTTCGCATACAGATGGCGTCGCATACAGAACGTTGTCAAAATGATAAAAAAAAAAAAAAAAAAGAATAAACCTTACTAAAAGACATTTAGTGCAGTTTATGCTTAAAACAAGTGACAAAGAAATCTCCAATACACCTAAGGGTTCTTCAAATAATTTTTTTTAATTGTTTGTGAAGTTGATTTTTTTTGTGTGATTTGCAGATGGTTAGATTTAACCTATATACACTGATCAGCCACAACATTAAAATCACCTGCTTAAGGGTACATTTAAATGTAAACGATGTACTAAAAAGAGACGTTTTTTCTTTGCATTTTTAAAACGTTTCGCATACAGATGGCGTCGCATACAGAACGTTGTCAAAATGATCCCTGTTCACACGGATCTGCAGAAACAACTAAAAAGCCTGTATTTTTCATGCCAGTTTACATGGAGATGACAACAGCATTGTTTTCAAGAACTTGCACTTTGAAACTTGTTTTTTAAAAGATTGCATTTTCAGACCCCCAAAACACTGTTGTCATGTAAATGAAAGGCAAAAAAAATTTTTTGTTGAAAACGGTGTTGTGTAAACACCCCTCATATTGTGTACGTCCCTGTTATGCTGCTAAAACAGCTCTGATGCATGGAGGCATGGACTTTACAAGACCTCTGAAGGTGTCCTGTGGTAATCCGGCACCAAGACATCAGCAGCAGATCCTATAAGCAGTGCAAATTGTAAGGTGGAGTCTCCATTGGATTGAATTTGTTAATTCAGTACATCCCATAGATGCTCAATTGGATTGAGACCTGCGAAATTTAGAGACCAAGGCAACACCTTGAACTCTTTGTCATGTTCCTCAAACCATTCATGAAACATTTTTTCCAGTGTAGCAGGGTGCATTATGCTGCTGAAAGAGGCCACTGCCATGAAGAGGTGTACATGGTCTTCAACAATTTTTAAGTAGTTGGTACATGTCAAAGTAACAACACATGAAAGCCAAGACATAGGATTTCCCAGCAGAACACTGGAATATTTTCCTGCTTTCAACACATGAAATTCAAGAACCGACTGTTCACTTGCTGCCTAATACAGTATCTCAGCCCTTGATAGTCGCCATTGTAACAATACAATCAATGTTATTCACTTGTCAACGATTTTAATGTTGTGGCTGATCATTGTATGTGTTAATCAAACCATTAGTGTAAATTGCACTAATCATGTAATCAGTTTGTGTATTCACTGGGAATTAACCCATGACCACTGCTAGCACCATGCTCTACTATTTGGCCTACAGTAACACATTCTTGAAATATAAAACCATAATTGTCACTGAAGAAAGATTTTTATTTACATGTAAATATGATATACAAGATATATTCTTTAAAATATAGGGCTACAGCTGTCTCCTCAGGCCATAGCAGTATACTGGTGCCAATTCCCTCGAGACTTGGCCAAAGTGCAATCTGTGACAAGAATAATAGCTTAGATCTAATTATCTACTTTACGTTATTGAGAGTGAATTGTTTTAACACACTTACCTTCCTTCTCTAAATCATTGCCAAAATCACATATAAGGTATGCTTAGAAAATCAATCACAGATAAATAGAAAGGGTGTACTGAGGTGCAGTTGAGGGTTTGAGTTTGTTTTTTGTTTTTTTTATCAGCGTTTGGCTAACACAGTGTGGAAGATCATTTTGGGAGAGCATGATTTGAAAGAAGCTCTTTACAACTCAAGATTTCCCATAATTATCAGGTCAGGTCATTGGGACTAGTGCCACCAATGACTTTTACTTTCTGGTCTATTGTGGACTTCTAATGAATATATAATTATAATATATGTCCATATTTACATTTCATTATTATACAGATATTGGTGCAGATTATGTGTTATTTGTATTGACTGGACATGAATTGATTCCTCAGCTTATCTAAGAATACATAAAAGTTTTTACACCGACTCGTAACTGATTTATTCTGTGCATTGGACTCATATAGCTATTCCTAGGTGCTTTAAAATATCAGAGATCTGCAGCAATGAAATTAGACTTTGTGTTGACTGAGCTAATATCCTTAACCTACAACTTCTGGCTGAAGTACAGCTCCCTAGCAGAGGTAATAGATCTAATTATCCAATTCCAGTGAATTTTCTGACCCAACCCCTTTGCTCTCTCTTTTTAGCCAATCACCTATTGTTTGACTAATTAAATGGTATGCAGTGCCTTCTGGGTAAAATAGCAATTGGCAAGATAATAATATAATATAATATAATAATTGGCAAGATAATAATTCTCCAGTTGGTGTTCAATGTAAGTAAAGAGTTACCCTACTAGCCTCCTTGTAGGCTCCTTATCCAAATCAGTGTCTCTTCTTTAATGCACATTTCTGCCAAAAAACACTAATTTGATTGCTTTTCTTATTTACTGATGTAACACTTTAATTTATTAACCCATATTATCACTTTGTTTGGCTAAAATTGAAAAACATTCAATTTCTTTATTTCCAATTTCTTAGGGAATAGATTAATATTGAGCAAAAATGTAATGTAATTTGTAATTTAATGCAGATGCGTGGTGGGTCAGTAATTAATGATCATCATTTTGCAAAATGTAGACAGTAGCAGTCCAGTCCATGTAGCAGCATCTTCAATATACCTTTGGCCCTTCCCTGGACCGGCTCTTGGGATGTGTTTTAAGTGTAATCCAGTTCCCCATGTCACAGCACATTGCAAATTACATTCGCTCTTCAAATAACATCTTCAACTAGCATCTTCAACTGGAGGTGCTGACTTACATCACATGCAATCTTTGCAATCAGCAAAGAATCATGTCATTTTCTATTTTTGTTGGTGTTGTGTGACTTTATTGTACTCCCAGTGCCTTCACTAAAATTAAATAAGTTTCACATTATTTTAATATGATTTCATTTAAAGAGATAGTTCACCAAAAAAATTGGGGGCGAAAATGAAAATTCTGTCATTAATTACTCACCCTCATGTCGTTCCACACCCATAAAACCTTAATTTATCTTCGGAATACAAATTAAGATATTTTTGATGAAATCCGAGAGCTTTCTGACACTACATAGACAGCAAGGGAACTGCCACGTTCAAGGCCCAGAAATGTAGTAAGGACATCGTTAAAACAGTCCATGTGACATCAGTGGCTCAACCGTAATGTTATGAAGCTACGAGAATACTTTTTGTGTGCAAAGAAAACAAAAATAATGACTTTATTCAACAGTTTATTCTCTTCTGTGTCAGTCTCTGACGCATGTTCACGACAGTACCACCGCTTGATTCGAACTACGTTTGTAAATTCTTACTACGTTTCTGGATCTGGGAACATTACAGTTGCATTGCTGTCTATGCAGGGTCTGAGAGCTCTCACATTTAATGTGCTTGAATGAGACGCTCCCCATGTAAACGAGTGAACTACCATAAGTGCCACCTTTATTAAATTACTGTCAAATTTCAACAACAGTTTATGTTTTTAAATCATACTACGCAAAATACGTACAGTATATGCTTATTTGGGCCATCATAAACCTCCGTTCAAATTTTATACTTAAGTTCTTGAAAAATATAATAACCAACATATTTATAACTTTTTCTACAAATTGAGAAATCCACAATCTTGACCGCATTTGCATATATCAAACGTATATGACTTTTAAAGGTCACAGTTAAAGAAAATGAGTTTTGCGCTTAAGCAGAACATAAGTGTGAACAATCAGGAAAGCGCCTGTCCCATCTGTCAGATTAACATATCTGAAGTGTGTCAACACCTTCAAGGAGGATTTCCAGCCACAAGTAGCTTGTGATTATCCCATTACAGGCACAAAAAGGCCCTGACAAGCTGTTAACACCATTGCTGTTTGCATCATCTCCTAATGCCTCAATCCTGCATGATTGGATTCACACCTTCTACGCAATAGCAAAGCCTTTCTCATGCTGAAGGACCAGAGCCAAACCAAAACATACACATGGCATCTGTTCCCCGATTGAAGTGATGTCCTCTAGAACACACCAGCTACAATTCTTCACTTGAAAAATTCATACATTTTATATGTTATTATATCAATAATAATACGGGACCCTGGACCACAAAACCAGTCATAAGGGTCAATTTTTTGAAATTGAGATTTATACATCATCTGAAAGATGAATAAATATGCTTTCCATTGATGTATGGTTTGTTAGGATATATAGGACAATATTTGCTCGAGATACAGCTATTTGAAAATCTGGAATCTGAGGGTGCAAAAATATCTAAATATTGAGAAAATCGCATTTAAAACTGTCCAAATGAAGTCCTAAGCAATGCATATTAGTGATCAAAAATTACGTTTTGATATATTTACTGTAGGAAATTTACAAAATATCTTCATGGAACATGATCTTTACTTAATATCCTAAGGAATTTTGGCATAAAAGAAAAATCGATAATTTGGACCCATGCAATGTATTGTTGGCTATTGCTACAAATACAAATATTGCTACCTGTAACCCAAAAAGGTTGACCTAGAAACAGTTTCTGATCCATAATGTGCGTGGTTTAAAGTCAATTAAAAGTTATTATTGAGGACAAAATGCAAAACTATGTGCTAATGTCTGAAAGCACTAGTCTCAGATTTCAATTACAGTAGATAAAAACAGAATGATCTATTTTTTTCCCAAATTGCTCTGTTGAATATTGTGATCCATATTAAAAGCCAAACACATTTTTATTGCATATAAGTCATTGTTAGTAGATGCTGATGAAACATTCTTAATAAAACTTCTCAGTTTATGTTTGGATGCATTACAGTTATGGACAAATGTTGGCATCAGTGCTGACATGTAAGTCAAATCCAAAGCCGTTTTTTTTTTTTTTTTTCGAAACCTGGATGCCAGCCTAAACTTAATCGTGATTGCGATGATGTCTGGAGCGGTTCCACAATTTATTCGTACTTTCCGCCAAAATACCCCTCATGTACCACACCAAATAAAACAGCACACATAGTGCTGAAAATAATTTCTGTATTATACCAAACTTACATGCACTACAAATTCAACAGTTTGGGATTGAAGAGATTTTATTATTAGCTATTAGTGTTATGCTATCAGTTTAAAATAACTGTCTTCCATTTGAACTTATTTTACAATGTAATTTATTCTTGTGGTGGCAAAGCTGAATTTTTAGCAGTCATTACTCCAGTCTGCAGTCACACAATCCTTCAGAAATCATTCCAATATGTTGATTTGATGCTCGAGAAACATTATTACCTATATTAAACATTTGTGCTGCTTAATATTTTGTGAAAACTATGCTACAATTTTTTCCCTAGAATTCTTTGATGAAAAGAAAGTGCACAAGAGCAGCATTTATTAGATTTTTTTATTATTATTATTATTTGTTTATTTTGGTACCACTCAAAAGCGATCTACTCTTACAAATAAAGATAATTTTCAAATAAAAAATTTTACTGACCCTAAACTATTAGATGATATTGAATGACTCGTATAGTATATGGGACATCTGGTGCTTTGAAAGATTTTTCATCTTCTTGCAAATGAGATTGGAAATTAGCTTAGCAAAACTGTTAGAAAAGGATAGTTAGGTGTAGGTGAGAAGAAAATCGGCGTGGGAGGTTAAAGGTGTGAAGAGAATGTAAAAAGTCACACGTCACTTAATAGGGATTAGCCTCTAAACCGTGTGTTTGGCATCTTAGCGCTCAAGGGCTTATCACAGATCTGACTCTGCAAGGAAGCCACCATCATGAACAGGAAGTTGTGCCGGGCACTAGACTCAAACCAGGTCAGCGTCCAGTCTATATGCAATTACCCTAATGGCCCAGTTGAATGTGCAGACCTTACATCATGTGCCTGTTTGATGATGTAACCGTAAACTGACACATTTATATTAAAGGGACAGTTCAGGCAAAAATGAAAATTCCTCCTTTCTTTTATTATTTATTCACCCTTGTTATTGTTCCAAACCTGTATGACCTTCTTTTTTGTTCCACAGAAGGAGGAACATCATACAGGTTTGGAATGACATAAAGGTCAGTATTTTGATGGCAAAATTTTCATTTTTGCATTAACTATCCTTTTAACAGTCTTGCAAAGACACTAACATTTGTTTTGTAATAGTGCTACAGTACATAAACGTACACACACTACAAAAAAAAAAAAGAATCTGTCTACAAACATTCCTATTTACCCATATTATTTAAAGTGGCCTCATGAAGTATTTGGATATTTAAATCACACATGCATCAATATATGAATGTCATTACATCTGATAAAATATCAAAGGTGGGATTTATTTTACAGACAAATCGTAAAAAGGAGTTTAATAGGTTTGAAATGAAATGAAATGTTTTTTGGTAGATGTCACTTGGTTTGACATATTATCTACTGCAATGACATTCACACATTTTGAAGTATATGGCTTAGGTGTCCAACTACTTTTGGGTCATTGTGTCTATCTATATTTTGCACAAAACTGTGAATTCATAAACATTATTTTATTTCTAAAAATGTCATGTGTGTCAGTCAGATGAAGGAAGCTGGAAGCAATTTGTGCTGGATTGAGGAAATGTCCTTTAATCTCAGATTGGTTTGGGGCCATCTAATCACCCTGTTTAGTCACCTTCACTTAGAAGCTGGACAAGCTTTTCCTGATCTCATTATGGGGCTGTGGTCACATTTACCCAATATGGCCCGCATATCAATCCAAAAGGACATTCAAGACCCCTGAACTGTTTCCCTGCTGTTTTAAATATGGCCTTCCTATCATACCACGCTTGGGGCCCATAACTGTGCAATAAAGTCCAACACTTTGATTTCCGTGCATACACTACCGTTCAAAAATTTGGGGTCACTAAGATTTTGACATTTGCCAATTTGACATTCCACTAACTATAAGTAATTGCAACTAAATATCAACTAACTCGCATGTTGACATGTAAAAAAAAAGTTACTTATAGTCAGTAGAATGTTGAGGGAACAATAAATAATGTGTTAGCAGATATTAAGCAGACAGTCTACTAATAATGTCTGGTAATTGACATGTAGTTGCAAAGTTACAGTAAGCAGAATGTCTAAAGTGGACTATTGAAATAAAGTGTTACCTTAATTGTTTTTGACAAAAATATTTTATGCTCATGAAGTTGGCATTTATTTGATCAATCAATCAATCAATCCATAAAAATAAAAACAGTAATAGCGCACTGCTTAATATTTTGTGCAAACCATGCAATTTTTTTTCCAGGATTCTCTTATAAACAAAGTTGAAAAGAAAAGCATTTATTTGAAATATTTTATAACATTTACTGTCATTTTTGATCAATTGAATGCATCCTTGCTGAATAAATTATTAATTTCTTTAAAAAATAAAATAAAATAAAATAATGACCCCCAAACCTTTGAATGGTAGACTAGACCTACTGCAAATATTGTGACAATCCCATTTATTGTTGCCTATATTATGTGTATGCAACAAAATATCTAGACGTAAATCATGCAATCCCTTTAAAAATAATAAACCTCAACTTGACTAGAGAATTAACAACAAATAATGGGTTAATGCCATTGCACATTTTAGCAGACAAATCTTATCTGAATATTGGTGTCTGTGGTGGTCATGGCCCTGGGTCTAAATATTGTCCAGTAGGTGGAGCTATCCAACAATCTCTGCATGGAGACAAAAATACACATTTTATGTTCAGCAGATGGTGCATTCATTCACATTTGGACAAGCTAAGACTGCAGTCCATCAAAGATAAAAACAGTTCCATGGCGTCTGTGTTCTGGGAATGTGAAGGTTAATGACTGTCCATTTGATGTCTGATTTTGATGAACCTTTTCTGTTGGAGTCTGTAACATTACGTTTAAACGTTTATATAGGTTGATTTTAGGTCAATGTCATTGCTGTAATGTCATTAGGTACCCAGCAGATGTCGATCTTGCAAGTTAGTCTAGGAAAGTGTAAATCTTTTGTCATTCATTTGTCTAACGTTAACTAAACTGAAATTATTACATAAAAATAAAAATGACAATTTAAAAAAAAAATGTAATTCTAATTGGGAAGTAATAATTTTCTAATATTAATAAGAAAATAATATTTTAAAATATGCATACATTCACTCTTATTTGTATGGCTAATACGTTAAAAAAGTTTCTTGTCTCTATATTCTGTTAGGAATTACTCAAATCATGTAAATGATACCATATTTTCCATTCAAACTGGTTAAATTTTAGAAAAAAAGGGAGTAGTTTGTTTCACTGGATGTTACTTTTTAACTCTTTTTTTTTTACATTTCTATCATAAAACAGTTGTCAAATATTAAATGTTTTTCTACTTTCATCTCAACTGGCACTTTATGCTGGAATTTGCGTTCTATTTCTGTGAACAGTAAACCTCTCCTACTTAAACTTGATTGGCCATTTTGATTGTTGCATCCCCTTTTAGTCTAGGGGTGACAGGGGAGTAACATATGCTACTAAAGAGGAATGAAAACGTATCAGTGAACGTAAAAACAAATGGGCAAAAAAAAGTGAGAGAGAGTTGGCTCTATCTGCAATCCCAGCACTCACACATGGAACTCTTCAAGATTTTATTTACAATGTAAAGTCTTTGTACAGCAGTTAGAGGGAAGGGGAAAAACAAGGGTAAACGGTATGGATAATTTTCTTGCAAGTTAGTCTAGGAAAGTGTAAATCTTTTGTCATTCATTTGTCTAACGTTAACTAAACTGAAATTATTACATAAAAATAAAAATGACAATTTAAAAAAAAAATGTAATCTTGTATTTGTATACTAACTACTCTCATTTGTAATTTTCACTTTTTATACACTTTTTTTAAATGTCAGACAAACACTTCATTCTAAAAGGGAAAGCTGAAAAAAGCTAAACAGGTGGCCTTCAAGGCCCTTTTTGAGGTAACACTTCAATCCATTTATAAAGAGCAAACAAATCGTATCCTGTCAATTTATTTGAAATACATGTATTTGAATTTATTCTCCATATGAACTTTATCATGCAGGCCTAACTGTATGATCGATTAAAAACTGTTGCTTTAAAAAACATTTCAGCACTTAACCATCACATAATGTTCATCACAAAGCAGTAACCATGTCTTGAACATTAGGGGGACCAATTTATATATATATATATATATTTATATGTAACATATGCTACTAAAGAGGAATGAAAACGTATCAGTGAACGTAAAAACAAATGGGCAAAAAAAAGTGAGAGAGAGTTGGCTCTATCTGCAATCCCAGCACTCACACATGGAACTCTTCAAGATTTTATTTACAATGTAAAGTCTTTGTACAGCAGTTAGAGGGAAGGGGAAAAACAAGGGTAAACGGTATGGATAATTTCAAAATGGAACAAGTGCTGTTGAACACTGAGGCAGACAAGCTTAAAATGTAACTTTTAAAGTTTTGAAAATATCTTTTTGTCATCCTAACAACAAACAGAGCACTCTGTAAATTCTGGGAAGGGGACAATGTGGCCATTTCTAATTATTTTCTAATTGTTGTGGTGATTTTTACCCCTCACTGTCTATGGTGGTGACGGCACTGGTGCATCACAATGCCAATCAAATGATAATGGGCTAACAGGAGGACAAGATCAGGAGGACAAATACAAGGCTGAAATGCTGGACAATCAGACAATGTCTCTGTGAGGTAATGAGTTCGGTGTATGAACAGTTCGTAAAGTCAATAGGTCTGTGAAGGTTTCAAAAGTAACAGTGTTTATCTTCTGTTTTGGGCGTTTAGGATCTGGCAGGTCTTCAGCAGGAGTACACAAGGCTCTTACTCTCTGATATGCAAAATTATATTAAAAAAATTATGCAGTGTTAATTATTTAGAAAATATATTAGAAAAACCAGAAAGGGCATTAACATTATGCTTTTAAAAAATAAATGCATACATAAAGAAGAAAACATATATATATATATATATATATATATATATATATATATATATATATATC
>NW_015555746.1:562618-569079 GCF_001515605.1 Sinocyclocheilus anshuiensis
TATATACCTGTCGCATAGACCCTGGAGTGGTGTCAACCAAATAAATCATCCACAGTGGAACTAGTAGGGTGGAGGAAAGGGTGAAGAAGCCACCAATCGCATAACCCCACCAGGGGTACTCATACACATTGTTGAACTTCAGAGGGGTGTATTTAACCAAGGAGAAGATAAACGTTCCCTAAATAGACAGGAAAAAAAATGATGAGCAATGGGGAGCTGTCAGTTAGTTTGGTATGCTTTGTCACACGGAGTCAGTGCACAAAGTCTCAGAATAGGAGAAGGTCTTTCTTGTGTTTTGAAGTGCTGTCAGTGTAAAGACAGACACAAATGACAGGTGTCAGACACAGACTCACAGGTGGCAGACAAACCTCTTCCTACCTCTATGTACTGGTCTGTGGATAGTTTGTGGTTACAATATGAAAATAAAGAATGAAACATTTGTTTTAAAAAGCCACAGAATATATTTCAAGGGATTTAAATGATACTCACTGTGCATACAGCTGGTGTTAGATATTTCCAGCAACACTTCATGAAAGGCCAGGGCCGATATCCAATCATATCCTCAATGGTATCATAGAGGCGATCTGCACCTAAAATTAAATTTAAAAGTTCCTAAAACTCGAAAGTACGCTGTAAATCATTTTATCACATTACTTTGTGTTCAGCACGCTTTTAATGTGCTAGGAATTGAGTGCACTGTTGTTCTCCAAATATTTCAACAGAGGTCAGGTTACAGAGTTGCAAATAAAAACATTTACCATTTGTGTACATTTATCTGCACTTTGCTTTTTCTTTACAGACTCAAATAAATTATTTACCATATACCCATCCAACACAGATGGCCTGAAGGATAGCAAACGTAAGAAGAGTCATGCCACTACAGGCGTAATAGTCAAAAAGCTGGAAGACATACAGGCCACCCTGAGAGTGAAACAGAAAAACAAAAAATTGCTGACAGAAATTACAGGTACTGCAGATTTGATTTTTCAATCAACCATCTTTGTGTTCTCATTTGTGACTCTCACCTCTGTTACCATTAGCAGACCAAAAAGGAAGCTGGCAGCACTTATGAAGAGGAGAAGAAATTTTCTCCGATGTCCAACTTGGAAGAAGGAGGGATACATATCCGAGATAGCCGTTACCAGGGCTTCATGATACACAAACTGATACAATAATAGAAAAAGCTTTAGGGTATCCATACTATGATATAATGAATTCAATATAGAAAAATCTATATTGCTCTATATTGCTTCCTGTATTTACCTCACTATCCAATCCCAGGAATATGATCATGATAAAGAAGAAGATAGCCCATAACTGAGGCAGGGGCATCAAAGCTACAGCACGGGGGTAAGCAATGAAAGCCAAACCAGGACCTGCCACAAACAAAAGTCATTAAACGAATCCCTCCACACACCCCTTTTTTTGAGAAAACCTAATAACTGCATGTAATGTGAATGGCAGTGTTTAAAAATGAAAAAAGTCTATTTGTGTATAATTTTCAGCAGTACAATTGTGTTACCAAAGGTATTGCAGTTACTATACCCAGAGCTCTTACATAACATGATTTTCATGTTTCTGTATGCTGCTTATTTTATGATATAATAACCTTCCATTGATTTAAAGGGGTCATATGATGCGACTTCAATTTTTCCTTTCTCTTTGGAGTGTTACAAGCTCTTGGTGCATAAAGAAGATCTGTAAAGTTGCAAAGACTAAAGTCTCAAATCCAAAGAGATATTCTTTATAAAAGTTAAGAGTCAGCCACACCTACCTAAAACGGCTCGTTCTAACACGCCCCCACATACCTACGTCACTATCTGGGAAGATTTGCATAACGCCGCCCAAATGTTCACGCAAAGAAAGAAGGCGTAACTTTTATTCTCGCTGTAGTATTGTTGCCACCGCCGCCGCCACCATGTCGTGAAGGCACTGTGTGATTCGTTGTGAAAGCAAAACTACTTTGTTTGGCCTTCCAAAAGAGGACGATATCGCTTTGTCATGCCTGGAGCTGATCCGTGCTGGTTGCTGAGGAAATACTTCAACTTCGCGTTGTGGATCGCCGGATCGGCTTTCACTGTGGACGAAGCGGAGTCCAGCCCAGGGTCGTCACATGTGGTTGCCACAGGCATCACAATATGGTAAGGAACGTAACAGTTCCATCACACGCTTCAGGAATTTGGCCAATCACAACGCACTGGATAGCTGACCAATCAGAGCACACCTCGCTTTTTCAGACCGATGAGCTTTGTAAAAATCGACGCGTTTCAGAAAGGCGGGGCATAGAGGAAAAACAATAATGTACAGTATGTGTAAAATAATGTGTTTTTTGAACCTTAAACCACAAACACATTTCATTACACCAAATACACAAAATAATGTTCTTTTTAGCAGCATCATATGACCCCTTTAAGAGACCTGAAGCCTTAAATATGATTTTACCTGACTCTGCAACCATTGAAATATCCATTCCCTGTTCATCTGCCATGAAGCCCAGGACCGAAAATATAGCAAAACCAGCCACAAAGCTAGTTAAGCTGTTGAGCAGACACAAGTATACACAGTCTCTGAAAGACAAATTGTTTTTATTTTAGTTCAATTTGCAATGAATATACTACTGGTGTAGAAAGTGTGGTATTAGATCATATGAACTACCTATAGCAGTTGTTCTCATATTTGTTGTAGCTTCCCAAAGCAGTCAGTACTCCTGTACAAACTCCATAGGAGTAAAATATCTGACTACCTGCATCCATCCACACCTAAAACATCAAATATTTTTTTTATTATTTCAAAATCCAATGATTCAAAATTCGACATCACAAAATGCCAATGTTTTCAGCAAATAAAGGGCAAAAGAGAGCAGCTCAGTGCCTGTGGGTCTGTGAGACGTGTTGGATCAGGGTAGAGGTAGAACGTGATGCCATTTTTCGCTCCAGGAAGAGTAAGTCCACGGACCAGCAGCACTACCAACATTAAATAGGGGAAAGTAGCAGTGAAGTAGACCACCTGAAAATAAGAGAAAGAACATTCAGCATGTTCCTGTGGCTCAAGTGCTACAGAGTGGTGATGGCAACACCAACGTCATGGGTTTAATTCCCATGTTTTGATTCCCAAATTTAAAAAAAAAGAATCTGGAAAAAATATCTGTCTATTCACTGAACGTAGCATTAGGGAGATGTAAGCTTGTCCACATTAAGATATAAATATATTTATTTATTTAATACAAAAAATACATAAAAATATTAAAGTATGCACTATATGTGTATATATATATATATATATATATATATATATATATACACACACACACACACACACATTTTAATTTGATTATATTTTGTCAATGAATGTAAACTTGCATAATGTTATGTAAAATTGATAGTTAATGATTTTTTTTTTACATCAATTCCTGGAAGAGAAAGAATTTAAAATGTGCATACATGTTAAATTTACTTACATTTTTTTTTTTTTTTTTTGGAAAGGATATTAGCAGATGATATGAAGTACAACACGCAACAAGCAAAACACATTCCACTTCCAGCTCACATCTTACTATTCACTTTGTGATACATATTGTTAAAAAGTTTAACAAATTTCTCACCTTGCCTGTGGACTTCACTCCCTTCCACACACAGAAGTAGCAGATGATCCAGGCCAGCAGGAGGCAGAGTGCCAAGTCCCATCTAACATTACCAATCTGCTCTATTCCCTCAGACAAGCCCAAAATTCTTCTCCTGTAGGCAAAAAATATGGAATCACATTCTGCTTTACAACCTTTATTGAGAATCATTTTAATTATCTGGATGATTTGTGTTATCCTGTGCTGCCTTAATTGCGTAATTCTAATAAACATGTATCCAGTTTATTGGGGTGCTATTTTCAACAACTTACTCCCAAAACTCAATAACAGGAGACGTGCTTTTCTCTGGAGAATATTCAGTGATGTTGCTTTTGCTCAACTCTTTGCAGTTCTCTAAATAAAAAAGTCAATGGTTATTCAAACGACATAGCCCAGTATTATGATAATTCCCACTGTTATACGTGAGATACCTGTGTTCCAGTAGTTGTTGCAGCTCGCCCATGGCAGCTCTGAACTGAAGGATGAAAAGAGGTAAAGGAAAGCCCAAGCAAGAATTATGATGTAATAGATTCCTGTATAGAGGACAACAACTTGGCTACCATAACCGAGACCTGTGAATATAAAGAAAAAGAAAAGAAAAAATAGCAAAGTACTAAAGTAAAAAGCTGTAATACATTCACATTGAAAAGTCACTGTATATGAGCTCAGAGCTCTCAAGTCATATCAAAAGTTTGGAGTGAGATTACATCTGTTTGGGGAGGAGCCACTCAAATATTTGCAGCAGCAGCCCCTCTGCCCCAATTCTCTCAATTTTTTGTTAGCAGTTCAATTTTACCTATTGTTCATAATTGACCAACACAAATTGAAATTACAACAATTGGTAAATCTGATAAAAGACAAATTAATCCAAATAAAATAAATTGTTTCATATATTTCAAAAATACAAATGTATCAAAAATTAAAATACGAGCCAAATGAACAGCAATTAACGGGACAAATGATCCCTTACTTCTCAGCGTGAGAAATACAAGGTGTGGCGTGTGAACTGGTTGAAATGCATGTCTCATGGTGAATGCGTGAGACTTAAGAGCCCTGTGAGATCATTGTTCACCTTCAAACAGTGGACAGATCTTCCTCCAGCACGTAATTCCACCCTGACTGGTGAACTGACCGAGTGAGGTCTCCAAAAAGAAAAGTGGAATCCCACAGGTGAACAGAAACAGCACATACGGCACAAAAAATGCCCCTATATGACAGAATGATTAACACGTAGCAAACTTATACATATCAAAATACAATATGCAATATACAAAAAAACAATATACGCATCAAAACTCCAGTAATACACACCAAAACACTGTGACATTTTTATTTAGTCAGTATTAGCTCACCCCATAAAGAAAATAAGAGTCTAAAAAGAAGAAATGATCCAAAACAGGGGATTCACAAATTACTGTTTGAATTCAAAGTAATTTATATGACAAAATGACAACGTGTTAAACAAAAATGCCATATTATACCATATCAACCAATTCTAAAGCATGTATATGTAAGTATAATATGACTCTCAACAATGATCATTTTAATAATTCATTCATTTTTTTTTTATAATTCATTTTTTATTTAATTTTGCAATGTAAGCATGACAACAATGCATATACATACACTACTGTTCAAAGGTTTGGGGTCACTATGATTTTTTTTATTTGATCAAAAAATACAGTAAAAACAGTAATATTGTACAAATATTAAAATAATAATTTATATACAGTGGTGTGAAAAAGTGTTGGCCCCCTTCCTGATTTCTTATTTTTTTGCATGTTTGTCACACTTTAATGTTTCAGATCATCAAACAAATTTAAATATTAGTCAAAGATAACACAAGTAAACACAACATGCAGTTTTTAAATGAAGGTTTTTATTATTAAGGGAAAACAAAATCCAAAACTACACGGCCCTGTGTGAAGAAGTGTTTGCCCACCTGTTAAAACTGTGGTTTATCACACCTGAGTTCAATTTCTCTAGCCACACCCAGGCCTGATTACTGCCACACCTGTTCGCAATCAAGAAATCTCCTAAATAGGACCTGCCTGACAAAGTGAAGTAGACCAAAAGATCCCCAAAAGCTAGACATCATGCCGAGATCCAAAGAAATTCAGAAACAAATGAGAAAGAAAGTAATTGAGATCTATCAGTCTGGAAAAGGTTATAAAGCCATTTCTAAAGCTTTGGGACTCCAGCGAACCACAGTGAGAGCCATTATTCACAAATGGAAAAAACATGGAACAGTGGAGAACCTTCCCAGGAGTGGCCGGCCGACCAAAATTACCCCAAGAGCACAGCGACGACTCATCCAAGAGGTCACAAAAGACCCCACAACAACATCCAAAGAACTGCAGGCCTCACTTGCCTCAGTTAAGGTCAGTGTTCATGACTCCACCATAAGAAAGAGACTGGGCAAAAATGGTCTGCATGGCAGAGTTCCAAGACGAAAACCGCTGCTGAGCAAAAAGAACATAAAGGCTCGTCTCAGTTTTGCCAGAAAACATCTTGATGATCCCCAAGACGTTTGGGAAAATACTGACGAGACAAAAGTTGAACTTTTTGAACTTTTTGGAAGGTATGTGTCCCATTACGTCTGGCATATAAGTAACACTGCATTTCAGAAAAAGAACATCAAACCAACAGTAAAATATGGTGGTGGTACTGTGATGGTCTGGGGCTGTTTTGCTGCGTCAGGACCTGGAAGACTTGCTGTGATAAATAGAACCATGAATTCTGCTGTTTACCAAAAAAACCTGAAGGAGAATGTCCGGCCATCTATTCGTGACCTCAAGCTGAAGCGAACTTCGGTTCTGCAGCAGGACAATGATCCAAAACA
>NW_015555746.1:569463-570441 GCF_001515605.1 Sinocyclocheilus anshuiensis
CAAAATGAAGACTTTGGAGTGGCCTAGTCAAAGTCTTGACCTGAATCCTATTGAGATGCTGTGGCATGACCTTAAAAAGGCGGTTCATGCTCGAAAACCCTCCAATGTGGCTGAATTACAACAATTCTGCATAGATGAGTGGACCAGAATTCCTCCACAGCGCTGTAACAGACTCATTGCAAGTTATCGCAAACGCTTGATTGCAGTTGTTGCTGCTAAGGGTGGCCCAACCAGTTATTAGGTTTAGGGGGCAAACACTTTTTCACACAGGGCCATGTAGTTTTGGATTTTGTTTTCCCTTAATAATAAAAACCTTCATTTAAAAACTGCATGTCGTGTTCACTTGTGTTATCTTTTACTAATATTTAAATTTGTTTGATGATCTGAAACATTAAAGTGTTACAAACATGCAAAAAAATAAGAAATCACTTTTTCACACCACTGTATCTTTAAAATGTAATCTATTCAAAGTTATTTCTCCAGTCTTCAGTGTCAATAATAATAGTTTAATATGCTGATTTGGTGCTTGAGAAACATTTATTATTATCTATGTTGAAAACAGCTGTCTAATATTTTTGCGGAAACCGTGAGATTATATATATATATATGTACACGTGTGTGTGTGTGTGTGTGGTTTAATATCAGTTATACAAGATTACTCTGTCATTGCTGAATAAAATTATTCATTAAAAAAATTGACCCTAAACTTTCAGAGCAGTAGTGTACATTAATAAATTACTCTGCAACATATTTTAGGCCAGATTAAAATGTATCCCATTAACATATATATATATATATATATATATATATATATATACACACACTGAACAAAATTATAAACGCAACACTTTTGTTTTTGCCCCCATTTTTCATAAGCTGAACTCAAAGATCTAAGACTTTTTCTATGTACACAAAAGGCCTATTTCTCTCAAATATTGTTCACAAATCTGTCTAAATCTGTGTTAGTGAGCACTTCTC
>NW_015555746.1:572013-581294 GCF_001515605.1 Sinocyclocheilus anshuiensis
GCGCCTGTGTGTGTGTATATATATATATATATATATATATATATATAAATATATCATGTCATGTTAGTGATTCTTTTTCTTAAAACAGCACAGTGGTTTATGTATTTCATACCACTGAGGTTACTGTAAATCTTCACACAAATGTGAGCTCACGGTTATATAACTTCGTCCAAAGCCTCACTGGGCTGTTTTTCCCTAGAGAAACAGCACCAGGGCCCGTATGTATAAAACTTCTCAGAAATGCTCTTAAGAATAGTCTTAAGCTTTGACTTAAGTGTCAAAAAATTCTTAGTAAAAAGTAGGACTTTTCTAAGAGTAGGAGACTTTTATAAAGAAGCTAAAAGCAGCTTTCAGTAAAGTCTAAGACTGATTCTTAAGTGTTGACTGAGGTGACACTTAAGTGTTGTGAACTAAGGACTACAATGATGTCAACACAAAATGGCTGACCTCAACCTCTGAATCAGCCAATAGTGAGCCTGCTCATGTAAAGTCACAGCAGCACAACACCAATCATTTAATGTAACTACAATAAAATAATTTAATTAAGACAATAAAATATTTTAATTTAAATGTATTTTTAAATGCTTTGCATTGTGCAAAATTATCACAAATTATTACTAATGCTTTGTTTAATGGTATGTCTCCTCATTTACAGTTAGAGCAATGATGTGAACATGAGTTCCATCAACGGCTCCAATAACTCCAGGAAAAGGAAATTTGACATATTTTCATCCTTAATTTAAAAAACAAATGTGCAAGATTTTGTAAGCATATTGCATAGTTGTTTAGTCAGTTGTTTTATTTGTGATAATATTGCAATGAAACAAGCCAGATTGTGTGGTCATAATTTTTGGACATGCTATCATACAAAGAAATTATGAACACATGCAAAAAAAAGAGGACCAATGAAATGTAAATAACGTATGTTGTAGTCAATGTGCCAATGTTGCCAATTTAGTGATTTTGTCACTAGATTTAGTGACTTCCGCATCCCTTTAGAGACTTTTTTCAAAAACCTAGCAACAAAATCAATTTCTTGGACAAACGTTATCTACATTCCGAGACTCTCCCATGACGTCATAAAGGCGAGTTCACTGATCTAAACTTTTACTTTGAGCGGCTTTATACATACGGCCCCAGATCAATGTTTATGTGGATATTTTATGCTAAAAACACAGAATGTCTGGCACTGATCTTAAGCCATTGACACTGAGACTCATATCCCAAAATATTTAAATTATAACAAACCACCACAGAAAAGCCCTTCTAATCATATCTAAAAAGCAGTGTATTTTATCTTCGGTGTATCTGAGACTTTGGAAAATTTTTAAGATAAAATGTTATTTTATATTAAGAACATATGATAACTCAGGAACTTAAACGCCATAAAACAAGATTAAATATACATTTGCACTCACCCCCTCCATTTTTGTAGCACAAGTAAGGAAACCTCCACACATTTCCCAGGCCAATGATGTGCCCTGCCACCGCCAAGAGAAACTCCAGCTTATTCGACCACTGCTCTCTTGCCTGGGGTTTAGGTCTGGCCTGCACTAGGGCACCATTCATGAGGTTTAACTTCACACCTGGCCTTGAGATATGCTCCATGATGCTAATAATGGGTTGATAAACATATATTATATACCCAAATATCTGTCATGTAACATAATTAAGGCATAATGAAGAATGGGGCCCATATGTGTTTGCGGTAGATGTGGGCCCCATGAGCTCATCTGTAGCAAATGATAACATCAATAGACTCTGCAAACAGCTGCGCATGACTGCACGTGTTTTTTTCACATGCTTTTACCTCACAACAAACTAATGATAGGGCAGTTGTTGTCTATTGGAATATGTGTCCACATTTGGATCTTTTATTATACATAAATTCAATTTTTTGTCTACATGTTTCCTCTTTAAAATTCTCAGCAGCCTTAAAATTGCACATACTACCTTGCATGATACTGAAGTATACTTTTACTGCTGTTAATTAATTTAAGTCTGTTATTACATTTAAATTAGTGTGCTGTTTTATCAAGGTTTTTTCTTTAATACATCATTCAGAAATACTGTGCTTCTACACCTGTCACCACATTTAGATGTTAAAAACCTGAAACGTTACATGTCATTCTTATCTTTAAGAAACAACAACTCACATTTATATATTAAAAAGCAAATCAGCTCAAAACTACAATCGACTTGCAGCTGATGACAACTGATGCATATATGCTTAAAAAGGAATTGGTAGTGAAGTAAAGTGCTTACCTGTTGTGGGCATGGTTTTACTTTGAATGTACAGCTGAAAGCATTTTTCTTTTTTAACTACAGTACATCTGCTGTTTCACTACATGAAAGTGTTATTTAATAATGCGACAAAAGAGTAATCAAAATATACCTTTAATTTGAGAAGAATCCGTCTTGTATGTCTCTTTTATGTAGTGCCTGTATCTAGGTTAGCAGTTCAAAATAATGTCCTCAAAGAGAATGCCTGAGGAGTGGCCAAACCGGCTTCAAGAGCTCCTGAACAAGAACTGTTAGTCCTGAGCTGTTGGTCTAAAACCAGGTTTAGTATTCTCTGCTTTTCAAAAGTTGTAAACAAGACTATGCCATGATCAGAAAGTGTTTGTGTTTTGTGCGTCCCCCTACCACGTTTTTCAGAGATAAAACAGAAATGTCTCATCAGTGGAGCAACTAACAACCAATGGGTTTCTTTCTCTCACCCTACTCTCTCTGGCTATTTCTAGATCTTTCTCCATCTTTGAGCCTGTCTGACAATTTTGCAATAGGTCCAGCACAGTTCTCTCTAAAGTTGAATTACTTACTAGTAACTGGACACCATGCCATTTGCATTGTCAAATGCATTCAGAAAAGAAAGAATGCTGAAATACCTGAACCAAATGTCCTGTTTGTGCTTCATTAAGCAATGTGTAATTGCTGAACAGTCCATTATGCCATTCTCTCATCATAATCCTCCAGAACTACTCATTTAAGTGAGTGCTTGTAGAACTCAGCTAAATGAAACACACTGGGCCTACATAAATCAAGGTGGAAAACAGATGCTGGAATACTGATCACAATCCATTCCATTTTGGACAATGTTTAAGGAGAGATTTAAGGAGAAACAGAATTGTTTTTGGTAAAAATCTGACATTATTTCAGTACCACGCAGTACTTTCAAAACTTCGCAGCCGTACGCGGTTTGTGAAAACGCCATTTACAAAATCAACAGTGTCCTCTTGTGGTCGACTATGAGAATTGCGTTTTCCTTCGTCTTCTTTGGAATTTTTTGGCGTATTCCGCACCATAGGCACATACCGCCACCAACTGTTTCTAATCATACATGGATGATAATTGCGTTTTCCCATCGAAATTCGTCAGTAAATTTGATTGACTTCTTTGCGAAATTAGCTTTTTATTTTCAAACATTCACTGACTCACGTTGTCTCTTGTTTGCAGACGATCTCCTACATAAAAAGCAATACTTACTAATTAAAAAAACTACAAGATGTAAACGCAACTTTCTAAAAACAAATTCCACTTAGCCGTGTCTAGATGGTAACCCTCGTACTGCTACATCCGCATGCGTATTTGCTACTGTCAATAACCATAAAATGTACGCTTGTAGCTAACCACCGGCTTGATAGGAGCCTTGAAAACCTTGTGAAAGTAAAAAAAAAAACTTGTGTATGCATGTCTTTATCAGTAAGGAGAAGACACTCAGGAGAAAGGTTTAATCCTCTGGAAGGACAGAACAATGACGAGTTTAGAGAAAGAACTGTATTGCTTATTTGCATGATTGTATTACAGATGTATTGTTTATGTGTATGATTGATTATAGTAGGCATTTTTTCCGTACTGCCATTACCAGTGCAGAACTAGGTTTACTAGACACGAGTCGACCCCTGTCGAAACAGGTTCCTGCAGTAAATGAATAATGGAAAACCCGGAGTGGAACTCCAGCTGACTGATTACAGAACGTTGGAGGGGAAATCAATCGCTCCGTTCCATTCAAACACCCTGCTCCAGACCGGATGAAGGTCTGCGTTGCTTGGTGACCAAAAGTTTGATGCTTTGCTTCTTTTGCAACTATTTTCGTTTGCTGAAGAAATAATTTACAAAAAAATATAGAACACATCGTGCTCGTATGACACACACTGCGTTATTATTACTGGGTGCCTATCTGCATTAATAATAACAGATTATAAAACAAGGGTGTTAAGTAAGGGGTAACCCTTTTGATTTAATGTAAGTAAAAGATATTTCGCAATTTGGCAATAAAAATGACAAGATGGACGTATTTAGAAACATGCAGTCTAGTGTTGGGCGATATGCTCAATTTTCATATCGTCCTATGGACCTTTTTCACATTGCAGGGGTTTCTCAGCAGCGGAAGTCGTCATAGTTGGGTAAACTTGAATAGCAGTGAATGGGAGAGTACAAGTATATTTTTTGCATTCCTATTTGCTCAAATAGCAAAATAAAAACTACACGATAGTATTGTCATGAATTTCAATAAAAGGACAAAACTTGAGAGAGACTGATAACGGCAGTCAGAAGAGAGAACGATGTCAAATTTATCGTCCCTCCCATAGACGTATATGAAAACTTTTCGAGGATTAACGATGCTGATGACCGTTAAAGGCGTCATCACAGTCTTGTGAAAAGGGTCAGCCTGTGAGATCGCCCATACACGATATTATCGTGATAATTTATGTAATTATTTACTTAGTTTCATTGCGAAAGTGAACCAACTCCAGCGTAAGGCTAAAAGCAGCCTAATGTTTTTAATATGACTGAATTTGTATTTAACATGATAACAAATTAATACCACAGGCGATATCTCTGACTATCGTCGATACACGATACTATCGACTATTGGCACAACCCTAATGCAGTCATTTATTGCTGTTGAGCTATAAGCCCCGCCTAAAGACACACACTTACACACAAGTTATTCTAAGCTCTTGGTTCTGTATGTACTCGTTTCCCTTTACGAGAGGAGGAGAGTGTGAGAGGGGTGGGCTTCAGCGACTGTATTATAACGCTCGAATCACACTGAATTAGCGTAACTTCATGGCCAAGGTAAATGCGGTAGACTTCCTGAACTTTTGAACAGTCGCCTCCATCAGGTAACAGCTCTACAGCTTTTGTTATCGGTCTACATCGTTTCCACTGCTTTCTAATTTACTGAAGAGGTTCAGTTGAGCGCTGAGGTTAACTGCGTAACGTTAGTTGTTTTCTATCTGGCTATTGTTTTTGGAAGTATTTCACTTGGCACCCAGCGTCACCGCAACGGTTGAAGAGCACAAGCGTTCGGCTGCTGAATGTAGGCCAAAGGGCATGAACAAAAGCGCAATAACTGAGTGAGTTTCCTCCTTCTCTGTATGCAGATCCTCAGGGACAACGTCTCTGCTCCGTGACGATAAATAGTTCGTGCTTCAAGGTTGCTTCAAGTGCTGCTTGTGGTTAAGTAGAGGCAGGTTATTTAATAAACGAATACGTTTGACTTTTTTTTAACCTGCCTCATCCTAGATAGCATGCCACCTGTCACAATAAAATGAAAATATTGTATCACATGAATTTGATTCATGTTGGTTTCATTCATTTTTTTAAGAAACAGTTTTATAATTTTTTACAAATTCTTCAATATTTGAGTTTTTTTATTTGAATTATCAAAAATATATTTAAAAATAAAAATATTTTTACAAATATCAAGACATTTTTTAAAATTATGTTCCATTTGACCTAAAACATGCATTTTCTTTAAAAGGTCAAATAAATATATATTTAATAAATAAATTACTTTGAGCAGTCCTGAGGGTCTGAAGGGGTCCTCGTTTGTCACATGACAAAACAATTGATTGTGTTACTGACTTTGATTTGGCGGATGTTTTTATTATTCATTTTTTGTTCTATTAGTAATATTTTAAAACAAAATTGTTTCACTGTTTATTTTCTTAAAGAAATAATAAACCGTGCCAAATACCAATCACTTTTTTTTACAATCTTCAAACAGTTACACCACCTAAAAATATCAAAACAGACAAAAAGACTTTGTTCTTCATAGAAGGCTTTTTTTTTTTTTTGCTCGTTTGTTTATTTAAATTTCATCTTTAATGTATTTTTGTTTAGAGCAATACCCTACGTTGCAATGATATTGAACATGTATGCCAAATGTGTTTATTACAGACTGTCAAGACTTTTCTTGTCTTTTTGCAGCTTTTTTCACCATGAACATTTTTATCCACGTGACCGTTTGGCAGTATAAAGAAAGCAATACTTTATCATAACGTTAAGATCACCAATGTGACATTATATTAGCTTAACAGATGATTGCTTCAAAAGTTAGTTAATAGTGAGAAATGTCTTGAAAATGTAGGTTCTTTTTTAATATATCTTATCCATGGACCCCCTGGAGTATCTTCACGGACCCCCAGGTGTCAATGGGATCATTAAGAAACTGTAGCGGTCTGCTAACATTTTTCACATATTATAAGGGTCACAGCACAAGAAATGAGGGCAAGAGAAGGGAATGTGACTAAGCACCCTGCAGTGCCTCCTGTTTTGGGGACACAAGATTATTTCAGCTGTGAGGAGTTGTGCAAACAGCATGTACCCATTGACCTCTGCATTTAATTAAAAAAACCTTGAGTAGATTTTTTTTTTTAATTCTACCAACAAATTCTAATTGAGAACAAAAATGCTTTTAGATCGAATATGTATGTATTCTGCAGTCTGTCTTAGCAGTTTTAGTTTATTGACACTCAAGGCTAAATGTCTGGGCCAACATTTTGTTTCTATTTAATAAGAATGGTATGGTCTTCAAAAGTAACTGAAGACGCTATTTAGACATAAAAACAGTGACAAATGCATTTAAATATAGGTGTGAATTACAGTTTTGAATTTATAAGAAAATTTGAGTGTGTATTCTTCCAGAGATTATGCCCAACTTTAATGGAAAATCTTCATTTATTGTTTCGAAAATAGAATCTGGTGTTTTAATAAATGTCTTTAGTCAGATCCATTGTGGCAAGTATGTTCTTATCTAGCGATATCACACTAAAAGGTGAACGCAAAAAATGAAGACCAGCCACAAAGGTGTGGTTGATGTCCGTCACTGCGTTGGAAAAGTGGAAACTTGTTCTAACTTTGACCATCATTATTTGAAAGCCTCACTGCCGGTGTAAGAGCTGGGACAACCAGATGGTACTGAACAAAGACTCATTGCTGTTTTTGACCTTTACATGTTTCAATAACCGCTCTGTTCTAAACTTTGTTTGTGCTTCTCAGCTATCAATGTTTTGACAGCTGTTTGCTTTTTTTTTTTTTGCAGTGACATGGAAATGCAGCATGATCCAGATTTGCAGTTTAAACTGGCTTATCCAGATTCAGAAAGAATCGACACAGGCATTAAAACCCGAGCGAGAGGCCAGTGGTCCAGTAAAGTGGAGTTCATCTTAGCTGTTGCTGGCCAGATCATTGGTTTGGGAAATGTGTGGAGATTTCCATATCTGTGTTACAAGAACGGAGGAGGTTTGTACTATGGTTTTACTTTATTACTGTGAGCTCTATTAAAAATCCATTCGAACCAGTTCAATGTTTGCTTGTTTATTTATTTTTTGACCTTGTGTCTTATACTAGTGTGGTGAACATAAACTGTCTAAGAACAGCTACGTTTTTCTGTTTTTAGGAGTGTTTTTCATTCCATATGTGGTCTTTCTGTTTGCCTGCGGCATTCCTCTTTTTCTTATGGAGACTGCTTTGGGTCAGTACACCAGCCAAGGGTCTGTTACCTGTTGGAGGAAGATCTGCCCACTATTTGAAGGTGAGTTTTCATTGTTCACTTTTAATGTCATTGTTAATGTACAATAGAGTAAATGCTGTTGTATGTCAACCACAGTGCTGTAAAATTAGATGTGTGTAGTAAACGTGTAGATTAGTGGTTTAGTAGACACCCAGCACACATCAATAGTGAACAATAGTGGTCTGAAATGTGTGAGGCTTCCTGTTTAAATATTAAATATTGTACCTTAAATATTAAGGTGCTTTTGTACTAACCACAGTTTTGTAAAGTTTGTCATACAAGTATGTTTAAATAACTTATGAACATATTCCTTTTCTAATGGGTCAGCATCCTCTATTTATGCTTTCAAAATTTGTTTTGCTTTTGGTTTCTTGAAGTATCATCTCCATATTTACAGAAAATGTCAGGATGAAAACCACACACATTACTCTTCAACTTCTTGTTGAATTTCCCAGTTTTAAGTAGTTTTCTAAAGCTATTACTTTTACTTTTTGTAAAATGTGCAGTTATTTCTAATGATATAATCTAGTAATGAATTAATACTTGTAATAAACAGAACAAAAACAACAAACTGTTCATTCGAATGCGGATAAAAAGCTGCTTGCTCTCAGCCTCCACGCCTGCCTTTAATTTCCCAATCTTATTCCCAAATGCTAAAATAAGTCACCCATAAATAATTCATTTGTTTAATAAATTTGTGATTCGTAATTCCAAGTCAAGCAATGGTCATAAATTAAATAGGTGTTTCATTTTCAAATATTTTATGTTAATTCATAATTCTTCAAAAATAATTCATAATAAATTATTGATAAACAAATACTTATTTAACTTTAACTTATATACAGTAATAGTATGTAATATGGATCTCTCCAACACATTTAAACTAAACATCAAACAAGTTGGTTTAAAAGGCTGATCTGTTATTGTCAGCAAAAGAAACGGGGTTAATTGTTTTGGCTTGCTTTTCTTTAGGTCTGGGTTATGGGAGTCAGGTGGTTGTCTTCTATTCCAGTGCCTACTACATCGTCATTTTGGCCTGGGCTTTCTTCTATCTCTTCTCTTCTTTTAGTGGTGAACTGCCATGGGCTAGCTGCAGGAACTGGTGGAATTCAGGTATGTTATAAAACAAGTTACTTTTTCGTTTTCAATAGATCATGTTTTTTATAAACAATTCCCTTCATCCTTACAGAAAACTGTGTTGAGTTTGACCGAATAGGAGGGACAAGAAACCTGAGCTTTATGGAGAATGCATCATCACCTGTTAAAGAATTTTGGGAGTAAGTTTATAAAATACCCAAACATTAGTTAGTTAGTTTATTTAAAATGAGTAATGATTAAATTAATAAGAGCTTAAAGGTCATAGTGCAGTCTTAAAGGGGTGGTAGATTGCGATTTCACTTTTTTAACGTTAGTTAGTGTGTAATGATGCTGTTTGAGCATAAACAATATCTGCAAAGTTATGAAGCTGAAAGTTCAA
>NW_015555746.1:581426-606673 GCF_001515605.1 Sinocyclocheilus anshuiensis
GGCATTCCTCTTTTTCTTATGGAGACTGCTTTGGGTCAGTACACCAGCCAAGGGTCTGTTACCTGTTGGAGGAAGATCTGCCCACTATTTGAAGGTGAGTTTTCATTGTTCACTTTTAATGTCATTGTTAATGTACAATAGAGTAAATGCTGTTGTATGTCAACCACAGTGCTGTAAAATTAGATGTGTGTAGTAAACGTGTAGATTAGTGGTTTAGTAGACACCCAGCACACATCAATAGTGAACAATAGTGGTCTGAAATGTGTGAGGCTTCCTGTTTAAATATTAAATATTGTACCTTAAATATTAAGGTGCTTTTGTACTAACCACAGTTTTGTAAAGTTTGTCATACAAGTATGTTTAAATAACTTATGAACATATTCCTTTTCTAATGGGTCAGCATCCTCTATTTATGCTTTCAAAATTTGTTTTGCTTTTGGTTTCTTGAAGTATCATCTCCATATTTACAGAAAATGTCAGGATGAAAACCACACACATTACTCTTCAACTTCTTGTTGAATTTCCCAGTTTTAAGTAGTTTTCTAAAGCTATTACTTTTACTTTTTGTAAAATGTGCAGTTATTTCTAATGATATAATCTAGTAATGAATTAATACTTGTAATAAACAGAACAAAAACAACAAACTGTTCATTCGAATGCGGATAAAAAGCTGCTTGCTCTCAGCCTCCACGCCTGCCTTTAATTTCCCAATCTTATTCCCAAATGCTAAAATAAGTCACCCATAAATAATTCATTTGTTTAATAAATTTGTGATTCGTAATTCCAAGTCAAGCAATGGTCATAAATTAAATAGGTGTTTCATTTTCAAATATTTTATGTTAATTCATAATTCTTCAAAAATAATTCATAATAAATTATTGATAAACAAATACTTATTTAACTTTAACTTATATACAGTAATAGTATGTAATATGGATCTCTCCAACACATTTAAACTAAACATCAAACAAGTTGGTTTAAAAGGCTGATCTGTTATTGTCAGCAAAAGAAACGGGGTTAATTGTTTTGGCTTGCTTTTCTTTAGGTCTGGGTTATGGGAGTCAGGTGGTTGTCTTCTATTCCAGTGCCTACTACATCGTCATTTTGGCCTGGGCTTTCTTCTATCTCTTCTCTTCTTTTAGTGGTGAACTGCCATGGGCTAGCTGCAGGAACTGGTGGAATTCAGGTATGTTATAAAACAAGTTACTTTTTCGTTTTCAATAGATCATGTTTTTTATAAACAATTCCCTTCATCCTTACAGAAAACTGTGTTGAGTTTGACCGAATAGGAGGGACAAGAAACCTGAGCTTTATGGAGAATGCATCATCACCTGTTAAAGAATTTTGGGAGTAAGTTTATAAAATACCCAAACATTAGTTAGTTAGTTTATTTAAAATGAGTAATGATTAAATTAATAAGAGCTTAAAGGTCATAGTGCAGTCTTAAAGGGGTGGTAGATTGCGATTTCACTTTTTTAACGTTAGTTAGTGTGTAATGATGCTGTTTGAGCATAAACAATATCTGCAAAGTTACGAAGCTGAAAGTTCAATGCAAACAGAGATATCTTCTTTTAAAATTCTGGCAGTTTAATGCCTACAAAAACGGCTGGTAGAGACTACAACAAGTTTCTTCCCGGGTTCGTGACGTCACAAACCTGCAGTTGCCATACTGTATTAAAGCTTTAATCAGGATAAAACTGTAAATTAAAAGCTAACATACGCAGTAGCATTTACAAATAACAGCATATCTAAAAGTTTGAGACAACAACAAACAAAAAACATATGCCTACCATTAAAAGCCGTGCTTGCACAGGTTCTGCTTCTCAATCGGGCTCAAACTGATAAGCGATATTAACCGTATTAACGCCGTTATGCCGCTGAAGTGAGGGGCGGGACGATTAGACGCGCAATAGAGGCGGTTTAGCCAATCACAACACACTGAAATCGCCTATTTCTGAGGGCGGGGCTTCATAAAAGCAGGAAATGATCAGCGCGTTTCTCAGAGAAGGGACAGAACAGTGTGGAATAAAGGTAAATTATGTGAAAAATAATGCGTTTTTTTAAATTGAATTAACACGTTAGACTGCACCCCATAAACACAATCAAGGGCGGGGCTTCATAAAAGCAGGAAATGATCAGCGCGTTTCTCAGAGAAGGGACAGAGCGGTGTGGAATAAAGGTAAATTATGTGAAAAATTATGCGTTTTTAAAAAAACGACGCATTAACACATGTTAGACTGCACCCCATAAACACAATCATGCCTAGAAAAAAAACAGTGAACCACCCCTTTAAAGGTTCTATAGTGAATATAAAACTTTCCAGTTATGCTCTGCTTTAATTATTAACTGTGGTGAGCAATATGTGCTTCTTTAGGTGGCCATATTAAAATCACATTTATAATAATTTAAAGTACAAGTAGTGTAAGTATAATAAATTTAAAGGGATAGTTCACCCAGAAATGAAAATTACCCATCACTTACTCACTGTCAAGCCATCCTGGGTGTATATGACTTTCTTCTTTCAGACAATTACAATCGGAGTTATATTAAAAAATGTTTGGGCTATTCCAAGCTTTATGATGGTAGTGAATGGTGTGCGAGATTTAAAAAAAAAAAAAAAGTGCATCCATCCATCCATCATAAAAGAGCTCCACACGGCTCTGGGGGGGTTAATAAAGGCCTTCTGAAGTGATTACTGTTTATAAAGTTTTAAATATGGATATTTTTCTTACACACACACATCGATTTGCTTCAGAAGGCCTTTATTGACCCCTCGAGCAATGAGGAGTACTTTTTATGATGGATTTATGCACTTTATTTTGCTTCAAAATCTCAGTCACTATTCACTACCATTATAAAGCTTGCAAGAGCCAGGACATTTTTGAATATAACTCCGATTGTATTCGTCTGAAAGAAGAAAGTCATATACACCTAGGGTGGCTTAAGGGTGAGTAAACCATTGGGCAATTTTCATTTCTGGGTGAACTATCCCTTTAAATACCAAATGTGTAATAATACTAAATGCAAGCATAACTTTCAAGTGTAATTCTTGTTGATACATGAATTTGAAAATAAAATTACAGAGAATATATTTTGTAGGAGGCGAGTATTGAACATAACTGGAAGTGTGAATGAGCTGGGCAGTTTGAGATGGGAGCTGGCTCTGTGTCTCCTGCTGGCCTGGATCATTTGCTACTTCTGTGTGTGGAAGGGAGTGACTTACGTTGCCTGGAGCCATTGATGGCATCACCTTCTACCTCTACCCAAATCCAGCACGCCTTACAGACCCACAGGTAGGCAAATCTTAAGTCTCATATGAGTGCTGATGGCAGTAGAGTAGATGATTAAGCATTTTCCAGTTAAAGACATTTGCAACTAAAGAAATTAATAGTACTTTGGTCAGTACTTTTGTTTACAATGATGTACACTCACATGACCATCAGACCAATCAAATCAGTGGCCTAGAAAAACTAGTTCCCCTTTCACGATGGCTGCAATATTGAGATCACCTGACCAGTCTGATGTTACTCATTTAACTTGCTTATTTCGCAAGTTTATTATTAAACATCTTTAGTTGAGGAATAAATTAATAACAGATTTACTGGTTGAATAGTGTATTTCTTTTAACTATGTGATGATGCATCCACATTTGTCAGTGCCGCTATAACGGTACAAGACTACTGTTTTATCAGCCAGTGACACAAAAATACTTGGAGCTTATAGTAAACACAAGTTAGTAAAAATTATTTGTACAACTGATTAAGCTTTTGAAATAACTAATCACTAAATAACAAAATTATCAGTGAAACCAAATCATTCAGAAGCATAACTTGGATGTTTCTGAGTGTAACCAGACCAGACCATTCATGTGTCATGTATTGCTAAATACCTAATGGATTGGTCAGTAGTTGTGAACTTACCTTCTCTTGTCTTTAGGTATGGATGGATGCTGGAACACAAATATTTTACTCTTACGCTCTCTGCATTGGGTGCCTTACAGCTTTGGGAAGCTACAATAAATACAACAACAACTGCTACAAGTAAGCAAACCCATTGTCATGAGAAACCGCATTCAATTCAGTTTACATTTAAATCCATATATGTGCATTTAGAAATATTTGTTTGATAATGGTTATCAATTATCACATTATCAAACTGATAATTTGATAATGTTCTTATCTGTATATATGCAGGATTAAATATCAGAAGTACTTTATGCAGTCAGACATTACATTCGTTTTGACAGCATGCTTTGTCTTTCTGCTTGTAGAGATTGTGTTTACCTGTGCCTGCTAAACAGCGGAACCAGTTTTGTAGCTGGCTTTGCCATCTTTTCAGTTTTGGGCTTCATGGCCTTCGAACAGGGGGTCGATATCTCAATGGTAGCAGAGTCAGGTAACTTAAACAACAGTGTCTTCTTTATGTCATGTCCTTTATGTCATTTTCTACACATTAAGGCTCAATTCACTTGTTTTGCCAGGTCCTGGCTTGGCCTTCATTGCATATCCACGAGCTGTAGCTATGATGCCTCTGTCTCAGCTGTGGTCCATATGTTTCTTCCTCATGATTATTCTGCTGGGGCTTGACAGTGAGGTGAGAGCACATCATCTCTCAAGTACATGATGTGTTTGACTGTGTGAAAATTTCAGTTAGGTTTTTAATAACTACTGCCCACATGAAGCTATTTAGCATAGCAGATATATTCATATACTGTATCCTGTTGAAAAGTACCCTTTGTTCATGACTTTTGTGCATGCAATATACTTTCAGTAAATGTGTTATGCAACTTTTTCAAGGCAGTACTACGTTAAAAACAAAACACTGTCATTACACCTCATTCTCTTTTTCAGTTTGTGGGTTTAGAGTCTCTCATGACAGCCATAACAGACATGCACTCCAACTTCTTCCTCCAAGGACATCGTCGTAAACTCTTCCTCCTCCTCATTTGTGTGGGCTGCTTCCTCGTTGGCCTCCTGATGGTAACCGAGGTGATTATGTTCATAATTTGGTCATTTCTGTGGGTTTGTTTTGTTTGTCTGTCTAAATTAGACCACTTAATGACTAATTTAAAAATCTGAGATTTGAGCTCTGATCAGTGTGATCTTTTTTGCATTGATTCAATAGGGTGGCCTGTATATCTTCCAATTATTTGATTACTATTCCTGCAGTGGAATGACCCTCCTCCTATTTGCCATTGCACAGTCAATATGTATTGGCTGGTTTTATGGTGAGTAATAATACTGAATCAGCACTTAAGAGCACAGAAGATGTATAAAAAAGAATTTAAAACCTTTTAATACCTTGCACAACTGAATATTATAATGTTCTTCTCCAATATTTGATCATTATTTGTTAAATTACTGCAGGTTTTTGTGTGGAAATACTGTGTCAAAGATAGCACAACTTTTCTAATATGCTTAACTACAACTCTACCAGACTAATTGGTGCATTAAGTGCCTTCTTCAAGGACACTAGTGGTGCTACAGTCACCTTTATGTAAAACCTGCAGCTTTTGTGTTGTTAGCCACGATTTTCTATCAAAGCCACCACCATACTTCAGCATCGTGTTTATAGTAAAGCTGGGCCATGTGTCATAAACAATAAGAACTGAGCATAAAACTGGTAAACAGTCTTTTAATATGCACAGGTAATTTACTTGGTCACTTCATCCGTATTGTTTTGTGTGTGATCTCCTTTAAGACCTCTGATTCCAATGTCTCTGGTTTTTCAGGTGCTGATCGTCTGTATGAAAATATTGTAGACATGATCGGTTATCGTCCTTTGACACTAATGAAATACAGTTGGAAATATATCACTCCTATTGTGTGTATAGTAAGTGCATGATTCACTCTCATTCACTGGTCACTTGAGGCAAATTGCAGTGATATTTTAGTTCTCCACCAAAGTCAAAATTGTATTTATGAATTTAGCTCTTTATTATGCATTCAGCATTAATTCAATACACATATTTGCTTCTTTAGGGCACATTTGTCTTCTCTTTGGTCAAATTCACTCCTCTGAAGTTTAACAACACATTTGAATACCCATGGTGGGGTTATGCTGTTGGCTGGTGGTTTACCCTCTCCTCGACGTTGATGGTTCCCATATGGATGATCTATGTCATCCTTATCACTCCTGGTACACTGAAACAGGTAATTCCATGTATAATTTAACAGAAAACAACACTAAGCCATGTTCAAAGCACTGAACCTGCATCTATATGCTTTCACATTTTTTAGAGACTGCGTGTCCTTTGCACTCCAGCAAGCGATCTACCTTTGACATCGGAAAGACGAAAAGAAACCCTGTGACCCCAACAGACAGTACAACATGTCCCATGACTGATAGAGAAACATTGGGGGACAAAAAACATCCTTGGGCTGTATTTTGGACAACTTTTGATATCATTAATGCCTTTGAAGATACACATTCTCGTGAGATCTCAAGAAAGCACAAACACAAACTGTACATGACTGTTTTATAAGTTATTGAATTTTCCTATCTTATATGCTCAATTGCAAGCAACTAAATGTGGATTTAAACTGGAAATGAAAAATATAAGCTCAACTTCCATGTTCGGCTGTATCTGAGGAAAACTCAGTTTGACGTCATTCTTAAGTGTGCTAGCATCAACAACTTACTGTATCATAAACATTCACAAGATATCGGTTCTTCTGAAGAAGATAGCAAAAAAACTGTTTTTTTGAAAAAACTGTGGACCGGCCCCATTTTGGATGGACCAATGTTCATTACAGTTGGTATAAGATTAGAAAATGTTGGATAATGTGTTAACCTTCAGTTAGAGAGATGAACATTTGGTTCATTTCTTATCAAAATTTGGAATGTAACAGTATTTTAGAATAGTAACTTTATTTTTATGGGTCAATCATGCAACACGTGGCTGTTTTGTGCCTATAGTCAAGTGCTGGTGTTTTAAGAAAGTGTTACAGAAAATAAATTATGTTGGGGTTTATTTTGTAATAGATTCAAGAGAAAAGATCCATCAAGAAAATAGATCCATGTTTTGCTACTTAAATCTGCTTAGATGTACAGTCTGTATTCTATATTCTACAAATTATGTTTTTAGTAAAATGCATAATTTAAGGGTATAGCTATAGGTCATTTAAGCTTATGTACATTTGTATAACTGATGCTCTAGAAAGGCCAGTGGTTAATGTTCTAATAAATGCTCTGTTGAAATATGCTGGTGACAGCAGCTTGTTTTTGCTTTTAGAGATTGTTCTGAAGCATCCAAGCAAATATTAAACAACTAGGTAAAAGGTGAAAAGGTTGAGTTTTGAATTCTTGGAATAAAGTTGTTGGAGAATAACATTAGACACGATTGCTGTCAGACATCACAGACAGCCAGTTGTATACTGTACTGCTGTTTTACTGAGGTGCCTCAATGTGATTTATTAATATAAATAATTAACAGTGTAGTTGACATAATGACAGTCAATGAAAATCCTAAATTTGAACTGCCACTTCATTTGCATGACCACAGGAGATTAAAGTTATATGCAGATTAACGGGAAAAAAATAAATCTTGAGTATATATCATGATAGTGGTGGATGGTAGAGTAATTTTGAAACTTTTTATCATTTTAAATAATGAAAAGCCAGAGATGATGCTCTTCTTTAGTCTACAACTGGGTTAAAGGTTTAAGACCTCCATTTGCAAATAGACACTCTGGCCAAAAAGGCCACCCAAACACTGTTTGGCAGAGGATGAAAGAGCAGAATGTTTGCACTGCTAAACATTGTGTTCCGGGGAATAGAGGGGAATGGATTTCTTGTGATATGGATTTGTAAAGTGGGCCAATTACAATGTAGTTTCATTTGTGAATTATGTCTGTACACATTTTGTTGCTCTTGCACACAGTTTGGTCTCTAAAGCAGAATATTATATGAGTAATGAAATGCCAAAGTGATCAAATAAACAGAACATTTCGACACTATTTGCTAAAGTGGTTATTTTGTATTTACTTAAATCGTACAAAAAGTTTTGCAAATTAATTTCAAATATAATTTGCATATAGTGACAATTCTTTGACATTTAACTATTGCCACTATATTTACACAACATCACTTAGTTTTTCCAGAGGCCTTTTGTCCCAGATGTGGGGTAAAAGGTCCCTCTAGCTGCCTCTATGATCAACTTCTTTTACCATTACCATAAAAATAGTTTCAAATATTCACACACACACACACACACGTACAGTATATCTTTTTTTTTTTTCTGAAATAGGACCTTTTGTCTTTCTTGTACCCTTTGTAATCATTTTATGTTCTAAGACACAAATAACTGTTCACAGTTAATGCAACTGATAATATGGAGTGAATGATATGTTTACAATTACACTACTCTTAGTTTGGTGTTGGTATGAATTTTTTTTATATTTTTGAAATAAGTCTCTCATTCTCACCAAGGCTGCATTTATTTGATCAAAGTACATTAAAAAGTAACAGCATTTACTGTATTTGAAATAAAAAATATTTGTAACATCATAAATGTCTTAACTGTCTATATTTTTTTTGTCAATTTAATGTGTCCTTGTAAATAAAATAATAAAAATAAAACTTACTAACCCCAAATATTTGAACAGTTGTGTACATAATATTTCTGAAAAGCATGTTCATAGATGTTTAGTGTGTAAATGTCAGACATTGAGTGCAAACAACTATACAAACACAGGACAGTTAAACAGTTTTCTTTGAATATTTATTGACAGGCCTGCTGTAATGCATCAAACTGTAAACAGAAAAAAGTTTATTATTAATATTATTAAAACTGTCTGAAACATGGGGAACATACTGAAAAACATGCAAACCACACTAGTTAGTATTTGATCAAATAAACAAGTGGGTTTTACGACAACAGTTCTTTGAAATATTCCTATCATGTCAAAAGATTTGTCTAAAAAGCATTTGAGCTTTAAACTGTAATGGAAACTTAGCTCAAAAATATAGCTATTGAACTTCAGTCAAGTATATCTACCGGGTTCCGGGTTCAAACTAACCTGCATATGTTTTAAAATACAGTCCCAAATCGAGGACGCTCCCAGGATGCAGTAAAGATGCATGCACCAGTCTCTCGAAAGTATCAAAAGTGTGTTTGTGAATGTAGGCCTGCCGCAAAATAGGTTTTTCCCAAAGGGAGGATTGCACTTTTAGGTCCAGCTACCCACTATGGTCACTTGAATCTAAATATCAGACACACTTATACAAATATAGTACAAAAAATATCAAGCCCCCAGTACACAGCCCTCCACTGCAAACTTAAACTCCTAATCTGATAATGCACAATGTCAATGCAATTACTCTAAATACTGTACAGTACATGGTAAGGTACTAGGTTGTATTCAAGTCTATAATGCTTTTGCATTAATGCAGCGGATGAATGCCTTTCTGATAGCCGAGGCGTGCACCGTGCAGGTTTACAAGTGGTCATAGAATTGTGTGCTTTGGTTTTTGTTGTTGTTGTTTGTCTTTGTAGGAATGTCATTAAGGTCTGCAGCTCCTCAACGTCTATAAACCATTATGCGAACCTTTCCCAGCATTTGCTTTCAGTCTGAGTGATAATGAGGTCTGAGGTCAAGGTGTATAGAGGGCTCATCCACACCTCTACCCATTGCCTCTTTCATGACGCAATCGAAGATGGACCAGCCATCCCCACAGCCTGACCTCCTTGCTTGGGCCTCCTGAACAGCGTCTGGAGTTTTAGGAGCCGTCCTGACTGAGACAAGGTCTCTTTAGTCCCTGCATATTCTGATCTGAAATTCCACTCTCTTCTTTTTTCCTTTTTAATCGGCCCACCTAAAAACAGAAACAACATTTTTAAATGCTGAAACTAATAGTGTTTTCAGAGAGGTTAAAACAAGATATCAACTATTAAAAGGAATTGTAGTATGCCCACAAATGAAAATATTAAAATAATCAAACCTAGATTTAACCTCTAAAATAAAATGCTTACTTTTAATTTTTCCTCAAAAATTTTTTTTAATTGAAGAACACATACTGTAGTTCTGGAATACAGAACATAATTGCTGAAATCACAAAAATAAATTGTAGTTCATTTAAAATATTCAGCATTCTTCTTAGTATATATTGGCTTGAGAACCACTGATTTAAACCCAATACGTAAATGTAATTTCCATATATGAAACAGTGTCATATGAAGTAAAAACATATATGAAATCTATTAGAAATTGAAAAAATTCATATACGTGTGTGTGTGTTTTAATAAAATTCCATATATAAATAAAATACATATTGTTGACTAATATATTGTTAAATACTAAATATATAGCTGCTACATATAGTACCATATAAAAACGCATCATATCCATTTTATTAACTTAATTATGTACACACAAATTTTACTATGGGGATTTTGTTATAAACTTACACATAATTATATATCACCTTATATGTAACATATATGGCAATATATGTCATATATTACATTTTCATATAGGAAGAGCTACAGCAAAAAAGGAAGATTCTTAGTAACAACTTAAATTTCAGTTTGTTCCTTGCGCAAACATCAGCTTCAGAAGACTTTGAATATAGCAACAAAAAAAGTCATACTGACTTAATTTAATTTGCTTTAATGATGTTTTTTGTCATTTTTGGACAAAATGGTCACAATTACTTTCATTGTATGCAAAAGAGCAGTGCCATAACATGAGGCTTCATTTGCATTTTTGAAAAATGTCATATTACTTCAATTAAACACAAAACACTGCATTTGATTTTATTTGTTAACCTGACTAATACTGCATGTCAAAATGTCAATAAGCTTTAGATTATGTGTGAGCCTCAGCTGTATTAGTGTTTTTGAATGTGGTTACATTTGTTGAGTACAACCAAGGGCATTGTTTATTCAAGTGAGGAATTAAGCACTTCCTAATGCTGCATTCCTGAAACTGCAATGAGTGAATTTGTCAAGAATAAACTTTTCCACCTGGCCAGTGTGATAGTTGGCATACCTTAGCATCGTGTTCAGCAAACCTCTGGAACATGTTTGCATAGATCTTCTTGTCCTGCTCATGGTGCTCACGAATCTTGCGCTGACAGACGGCAATCTGGCTGCGGGCAGCACGGTTAAAGGAGTTAACTTGCAAAACTTGCTTGAAGTCCATTAGAGCCATGCTGAACTCGTTGCGCAACAGACGTGCTTCACCTCGCCGATATAGAGCTTTCTCATTTTCTGGGTCCAGCTCCATAACCTAGTAATGACAACCAGTAAGACACGGTAAGAAACAAATGTTTTGAAACACATAGATGATATTTTGTTCACTGCTATTTGAGTCTACCTTGTTGCAGTTCTCCACTGTTTGAGAGTACTCGCGCAATCGCAGAAAGCACAGGGCAAGATTCAGATGGGCCACTAATAGGAGGGCCTGGATGGCTTGTTGCTGCTCTTTTCCTGCACCACACTCCATCTCTAACCAGTTTACAATCCGCTGATACTGAATTACAGCATAGTTGTACCATCCAGCCTGAATGCACAGTATAAAGAAGACTGTCAATTACCTGACTGCTGCAAAAACAAGACTGTCAAAACATAATCGTAGCTTTTGAACTCAAATGAAAAACTATAAAATATCCAGTAGAATAAAATTAGTAACATTTTTAGAAAGAGTGTTTATTTGTAGTAAAATTAAGTCAGTCATTTTGCATATATGTTATTATTATATTACTAATAACTAGTAATTCGTTTTATATATTCACTATTACACAAGTAAAAACAAAATGCAGGATGCTTGCCTACAATAAAATTAAAAGCAACTCAGTAGGCAAGCGACTCTACACCAAAGACAAAAATGGAGGCGAACCTTGAAATACTGCGTCCCTTTTTGTTTGACTAAAACAGCATGTTCCAGTTTCTCTTTAAGGTCCATTTCCCAGGATTCTTTGGCCTGGGGAAACAATGAGAGGAATTTTTAGACTTTCTCGACGTTCTGCTGATTCTCTCTATGACCATTAGAGGGCGCACTTTAACTGTATTCTGGGACTTTCAACTCCCTTTTCAAAGACACGAGTTTGAAAACATATTTTACCCATATTTTCTAAATTCCATATTAATGTAACAAAACTGTGTGTGTGTGTGTGTGTGTGTGTGTGTGTATATATATATACATGCATACATACATACACACACACACACACACACACACACACACACACACAGAGAGAGATACCCTGAAAATAGAATTTAAAAATTAGCACATTAACAGTATTCTAGGATGCCCAGAACTTCCTTATCAAAGTCATATTTGTTTGAAAACATAATACTTGACCTGGCTATTTTAACCCTGTTTTTTTAAATTCCAAATTAATTAAACAAAACAATAATTAAATACTTTAAAAGAGATAAATACACACACACACACATACACACACACACACACACACACACACACACACAGTGGGGTCCAAAGTTCTAAGATCACATTGAAACCCTGAAAACAGGATTTAAAAATAAGCAATTTGTTGGTTGCTAATAAAATAAACTAATCTGGCATGGACTATGTGAGCTCCTTTGTACAAAAAGTCAGATGTTCAATATACTTGTAATGCAATATAAAAAACTTGTAATGGAAAAATAATGGATGCTATATATAATGGTAATGGATTGTATCAAGTAATATTAGTGGACTTTGATTTCTGGACCCAGCTGTATTCTGAACAACAAAAAGCTTTTGGAATGAACATTTTGGGTCGAAAAATGAAATAGCTCACCTTTTCAAAGTCTTTCAGTGTTACTTCATATAGTAGTCCTGCATTTGATCCAATGTCATATTCTTTTTTACCCTCTTTGCCATAACCGTATCTGAAAGCATAACATAGACTGAGTAAAATGGGGATAGTTATATAAAAAAGGAAAGAGTATGTCAGATTATCAGCATTATGGTTGGTTAATGGCTTTATTATATGCAGATACTAGGCATGGAAATATTTTATATTAGTTTACATAAGGCTGAATCTGGGTTGTCAGCAATATTATATTATATTATATTATATTATGTTATATTATCCTTACCAAACATACACTAAATACAGTAACTATAAAAAGCAAATCTTACTTGGGCTTTAGGTATAATAAACAGCATTCCCCTTTTTGGATTTTCTCCATGGCCCTGTCCACTCCTAAAGGAACACCCACGTCCTCTGATTCACCCACTACAAAGGTGACATCTCGAGAATCAAATAAGCGACCTCCACACCTCCCCTCCAAGTGTACTGAGAAACAGAAACCAGACAGCATTAATAGTGTATCCAAAAGAGGCAGTGATCATGTGAACGCATTATCTATGAATAACAACCACATTCTGAACATTCAAGAGTCTCAAGACGTACCATGTACTGTGGCCCCTTCATAGAGAGAGATACCCTGAAAATAGAATTTAAAAATTAGCACATTAACAGTATTCTAGGATGCCCAGAACTTCCTTATCAAAGTCATATTTGTTTGAAAACATAATACTTGACCTGGCTATTTTAACCCTGTTTTTTTAAATTCCAAATTAATTAAACAAAACAATAATTAAATACTTTAAAAGAGATAAATACACACACACACACATACACACACACACACACACACACACACACAGTGGGGTCCAAAGTTCTAAGATCACATTGAAACCCTGAAAACAGGATTTAAAAATAAGCAATTTGTTGGTTGCTAATAAAATAAACTAATCTGGCATGGACTATGTGAGCTCCTTTGTACAAAAAGTCAGATGTTCAATATACTTGTAATGCAATATAAAAAACTTGTAATGGAAAAATAATGGATGCTATATATAATGGTAATGGATTGTATCAAGTAATATTAGTGGACTTTGATTTCTGGACCCAGCTGTATTCTGAACAACAAAAAGCTTTTGGAATGAACATTTTGGGTCGAAAAATGAAATAGCTCACCTTTTCAAAGTCTTTCAGTGTTACTTCATATAGTAGTCCTGCATTTGATCCAATGTCATATTCTTTTTTACCCTCTTTGCCATAACCGTATCTGAAAGCATAACATAGACTGAGTAAAATGGGGATAGTTATATAAAAAAGGAAAGAGTATGTCAGATTATCAGCATTATGGTTGGTTAATGGCTTTATTATATGCAGATACTAGGCATGGAAATATTTTATATTAGTTTACATAAGGCTGAATCTGGGTTGTCAGCAATATTATATTATATTATATTATATTATGTTATATTATCCTTACCAAACATACACTAAATACAGTAACTATAAAAAGCAAATCTTACTTGGGCTTTAGGTATAATAAACAGCATTCCCCTTTTTGGATTTTCTCCATGGCCCTGTCCACTCCTAAAGGAACACCCACGTCCTCTGATTCACCCACTACAAAGGTGACATCTCGAGAATCAAATAAGCGACCTCCACACCTCCCCTCCAAGTGTACTGAGAAACAGAAACCAGACAGCATTAATAGTGTATCCAAAAGAGGCAGTGATCATGTGAACGCATTATCTATGAATAACAACCACATTCTGAACATTCAAGAGTCTCAAGACGTACCATGTACTGTGGCCCCTTCATTAGGATTGTAATAGCCTTCGCCTTTGACCTTTATTCTCCTCACGATCCCACCATCTTCTGTAAGCTCCTCCCCTCTGAAGCTCAGCAGCTCAATCTAATTGTGGGAAGCAGAACCATTTGTACTTTTAAAGATAACAAGCTTGTACCAAAAGAGGCTTTTTGTGTTCTGGGTCTAGCATTTTTATATCACAGAGAAACAAAAATAACAATGTTAACAATTAATGATAACAATTTTATTTACTTTTTTTCTTTCTGTCATATTAAAGTCACATTAAAACTGAATTTAAAACTAAAAAACTTTTTTTTAAATGTCCACCGTAAGTGTCCATGGTTGAAAAGACACCAATAATGCATTCTCTACAAACTAAGATATTTTCACAATTCATCCATGAACATGTAGGTTAAGTGCTTGATGTTCCTACCTCAAACACAAGTGTGGCATTGGGAGGAACCTTTGGGGGGCTGCCAGATGAACCGTACGCATATTCAGGCTTACAGAGCATCAAGCACACCTCTCCTTTCTGCATGGAACAAACGCCAATGTCCCACGCCTTGATGACCTGACCTGTGTGAATCAACCAGACAGTACTCCATCATTTCAATGCTTCAATACTATATATATTTTATTCTAAAAGTATATAAATATTGTCCATTTATATACAAATAATTACTTACTATAAATAAATAGTCTTATTAATAAAAATTCATAACCCACGGGTACTCCAAAAAATTTATATTTTAAATAATAAACAATAAAATAGTTTGTGGCTCATTTTCATAGTTAATGATTTGTGTTAATACCCTTTAAGATTAAATACAATTTGTTTCTTTGAGAATGAAACAGCAGATAATAAGGGAGGCACCACGTCTAAACAACACCAGCAATTACACCCCTTTTTAAATGCAACCGCAAATGTCATTAAACAGGAATTTCAGCCTTGCTCTTTAGTGAGAATTGTACAATGAAATTGTCAGGTTGTATAATCATTCCATTTAACAGACACTTTTGATAGAGTAGCATCCTAAATGTCAGTATAATATAAACTATTTGCATGTATAGTTCAAATAAAAAAATATTGTTTAGATTTTCTGTTTTTATTCTTTTTAAATAAACTTCTGTCATCTATTACATAACTTTAAAATGATGTCTGATTTACTCCTTTCTCAATTTACGTAATCAAAATGAACAAGTAAAATGCAATTCTTAAACTAAATTTTATTTGAAGTGAATTTAAAGAGCAAAATAAAAGCTTAATGTATTTGTGTTGGGACTACATAATTTATATTAAAGTTTATTTTTTTAATAATAATAAAGTTTAGTAGTAGTAGTAGTGATGATAATAATAATAATAAATAAAGTTTATTATTATTAATTTAAAGTTTCCTTGCTAAAACTTCATAGGGATGCATTGGACTGGACGGGTAAATGTTAAATGAAGTGTTTTTGAGATGAAAAAATGTTTAATGTCCTTTAATGTTAATATTTAGAAGAGTTTCTCTTATGTGGAGAGGAGTGGATTTCTGAATGTGGACGGTTACATGAAGAGTATGATGCATGTTGCTTCGCTGAAAAATCAATTACTGCACTCTTGCTAGCTAGCAGTTAACCACAAGAAAGTTCATGTGACTAATGTCTAATTTTATTATGGTATACACAGTTCAGTTCGGTTTTCTACTAAACAAATTATTTGAGTTGGGAGTTTAATTTAAGGTTAAGCAAATCCATCAAAACCCAATGTGTGGAACCACCGTCCACAACTGAATCTAGCTGAGCCAAATAATTACACACTGCAAAGTGGGCCATGTTATGATTAATGAATGTGAAAAGTATGTATATAATAATGTATATAATAGCATAGCACATAAAATAATTTTTCTGCTTATCCCTTTGTCACACTGGATTTCTTTCAGCAAAGGCCCTCTTTCAACATAGAATTTGTTTCAATAACAACACTTAACATTTGTAAAATTATCAAATTTAGTCAAAAAAATAAATCTATGAAATCTATTACCTTTTCCCACATTGAAAACAAAAGGCTCTTTGCGGTCTAGACTGGAGTCAAACTTCTTGCCATTTAGGAGTCTGCCAGTGTAGTGGACGTACACCCTGTCCCCAATCATCGGCTTTTCCCCTTCCACACCATGCTGTTTCACAATCTTTAGAGACGCAGGGGAGAAAAATTAACAATCCATCCTTACACAACCTCATACTTATTTTAAATTAACGGCAGATCATTCTGAATGTTAAAAAAATACACTGATTTACGTCAAGTTTTCACTAACTCTCACAAGTCCACTTCAGTAAAGCATATGCTCTTTGAATCAACAGCACAAGCACACATGAACAAGTGGATGTAAAATGTATCCGCAAATTATGGAAATTTTTGAAATAGTATCACTTTAGCAGACAAATCAAATTATAGTGGAAGTCTAAAGTCCCTTTTTTCATTTAAACAATAAGCAAGTTTTTAAGTGACACAATGTTCTTTGGAACATTCCAATGACATCCTGATTTTTTTTCAATTAAACTTTATTTTAAAATGTATTTATAAATTCAATTCAACTTTATTTTTTATTTAAAATTTATTTTTAGGAAAAAAAGTTATTCAGTTAGAAAATAGAAAAGAGAAGAACTTTCACTAGTGGTTGCAGATTTTTGGACCCACTGTATCATTCATGACTACAGGAAAAATACAGAATTTGTAAACAGCTGTGATATAGAGTTACTAAGGACTGGATTACCTTACATACTCCACGGTCACCGTTTGGAGTGACATCAGTGCCTTGGGAGGTAAAGACATCAGTTGGGCACTGGTTAGTGGAAAAGATATCCTCTAAAGATGACATCTCACCACTCATACATACCCGTGTTCCCCTAAAAACAAAAATACAATATTTACCTTTACATTTTAGCCAATTATAATAAGCCGCTGCTATCTTTAGACAAATGCAAATTGTCAGTTGTTACCTGTCTGTGTGTGTGTGTGTGTGTGTGTGTGTTTAGAAGCAGATGCATGTAGAGTTTTGACTCTGGAATGAATTACCTATCACAATCAGACTTGCCCCCTCTGTATCTGCTTTTAAATCTAGCTTAAAAACGTATTTGTTTGACAAGGTTTATAATCTGTATTAACACTTTCCTGCCTTACATTTTATTGTTTTTTATTATACTTTGTGTATTTTTAAGTAAATGTGTTTTTGTGTTTTCATTTTTTATTTTGTTGTAAAGCACATTGGACAACCATGGGTTGTAATTAATGGTGCTATATAAATAAATTTGCCATTGCCATTTTGGGGTATTTTTATTTAAATGTACACCAAAGCTTGTGAACGTGTGTGGCGGAACACTATGTTCCTTTTATTCAGAGGTGCTGGCACAAATTCAGATTCTAGAGAAGGGTGTCTTGCGAGATTTATGTCAGTAAACCTAGTAAAAAGACACGGGAACAAAACAGAACAGAGAAGGGAACATTCAGTCCAGTCCACTTTACTTTAGGCGGCGAGATACTACAATCACTCAAGGTTCTCAATCAAAGACATTCATTTTTATCCACACACATGCTGAAGGTTACAGGAAGCAAATAAATTTCATATGCAAATAAAAGTTCAATAAATGCATAAGAATAGATATAGCAGCACAATGAGCACATACCTAAATAAAGACAACAATAAAAAAGTCTATGTCTGTTTTTTCTGGAACTGCTCTGTGCCAAACTGATCAATGAATAACTATCATCTTTTAGCACTGAAAGTATAATATATTCATTAATACAAATATTCACCTCACTGCATATCAATTTAGGGCTTATGTCTTGGAATGGGAATATAGCAGAGTGAAAACTAACAGTCCAGGCTATTTGACTCGCAAAATAGTCTGCTACCATCCTGGCTGCAACATCATTGCTGTGGAAACGTATCGTTCTTTGAGCACGATTTATTCTGAAAACCCAAGATGAAGGAGGTGGATGTACAGTAAGTAAGTCAAAAAGAGTCACAGATACAACTGCAACACCAGGAAGCCTTATCACTGTAAAGGACGCAGAAATAATAGCATACACATTTTATGTTAAACATCTTACTGTACAAGAAGTAAAAACTTCTTTGGTTTTGTTGGCATGATTTTTTCCATTTTAAATGTTAACAAATGTAACTAAATTCTGACCCTGGGCTAAGTAAATTAATCACCCGAAACCTTTTTTGTGCTTCTAAAAGTTTTCTCGGAATCAAGTGTTATGAAGTTCCTCTAATAGATGTTCCTTAAAAATCAGCCATAAGATGTAACGATGATGAAGGCTCACATAAAAACCCTGCGTTTGGTGTGTACTTCACCACTTGTTGCATTTAATAACTTAAATTGTTCTCGTTTTTTACTCATTTTATTCAAGGACCACTCATCTGATAACTCATCTGTCTATATCTCAACTTGTACTGGTCTGTCCCACTACCAACCAGACTGTCTTTGTCTGTTTGTCTACCTGTGTTTGTCTCAATGCCTGGTTATCTATTCATGCTTTTCCAGCTAACTGTCCCTAAATCTTTCTCTCCAGTGATCGACTCGTTTAAAGGTGGTGTGACTTTTCTAAGCCCTTATTGGAGCTCCATATCAGATGTCCGCAGTGTGGTGAGATTGCAACAGGCATTCCTGTAACAAAGATGAGTGTTCAGAGACAGTTGACTCATTCCATCCTTGAACATACCGTCCACAGTTAAACACAACATGTGCTCATACAGATTCCGAGTTAATCACCTTGTCAGACACCCAGTATCTTTCTGTATTAATGACATACAAGCTGTCCAAAACATCAAAATTAAATTATCTGTAGACAATGATGGTTTTGCAACTCTTGAAAACATCTCTCACACAGAAATCAAGGGTGTGACCACGTAAACAGTGAAGGACAGAAGCATCTGACACCAATAATCAGATAAGGGAAATATCATTTCAATGGTTGATTGTTAAATTATCATATTTGATCCTCCCAGACCTGAATATATGGTTACACACTAAAAAAGGAGCTTGTAAAAGACACAAGGATCCACTTGTAATTTACATTAAAATGTGAAATATAATCTAAACAGATTTTAGAAAAACATGCTTGAGAAAGCCAGTCAGTGTAACCTACTCTGAGCAGCATCTGGGCAGTGGTATAACGGTTAGTCGGGGTCATGAAATGACATGATTTACAAATCTTGAAAACCTGAATTCCCAGCACATCTCAAACTAAAAATAAAAAAGGCAAAGGCAGATAACACATTTTCAATCCACAAACATATTTCTCATTTCTACATTATAAACACCAAGAACATCTGTCTTTCAGACTGTCCTTAAGATGGATTAATGAGAAAGAGAGTCTGTGAAATAGTAAGCAAAAGTGTGTATACAATATAAAGGATTATAAAATGTAAAAGGGCCATTTAAATTAATACAAATTCAAGGAGTTCACTACCATCATAATTGAAAGGGGTACTTCACGTCCTCTCAGTTTCGTACAATCTTCCGTACATCTCAGACGCAACAAAAGGCTATGAAACCCATAGCAACATGCAAATAAGATTACAGCTACAGTTTTCTTTCCAACATTAGTATTTATTCTTTTATTTTAATTCAAATATAAAGCCACATTTTGAAGAAGGGTTTAATTATTTGTTGAGAACAAGCAAGATAACTGTTAAATGACGTGTGTAATTAAATTGAGCGCGCTATTTTACTTTATTTTGTAGGTAAAGCATAACACCGTGAGAAAACAGGCTTTTCTCTTTACTAGTGACCATATTTAGAAAGCTGTTTTAAATATAAAAGGTAGATTAAGTGATGGATAAAGAATAAAAAACAAGCATGAAATAAAGACTTACAATATTTCCCTTTTGTTGCTCGTTCCTCTCATGTGTTTGACCATATATCCGTCCGTATGCAACTTCAGTTTGTCTTACCGGCGAATACAACCTGTGCCTAGCGGCTTAAAGGCGAATGAGCCCGCCCTCTCAGCGCGAGAGTACTAGATGTTCTACCGGCTGTATTTTACACTTCTCCACACTAATAACCATCAACACGATACTCTACGAGACATTTGGACGGGGAAAATGAAATGAGACTAAAGGAGGAGGAGTAAACGCGGGGGAGGGAAGTGTAGTGTAAAAATTAAGGGCAGGCCTTGGAAACTGTCCACAAAGTAACACAATGTTCCGGCTGTACTGTAGCTCGCGCTGATGAGAACACAGTGTCCTAGTAGACACCCTGACCCCGTAACCCGTTGTGTGCTGACTGAACAGCTCAAGTTGGAAACAGCATGTACAACCACACAGTCAGAGCACAGCGATACGCGGAAAAAACAACACGACTAAATTGTTTAAAAAAACGTGGAAGTTTAAAATGATAGAACGCACCGCATTCTTAAAATTAAAACAAAATAATTAATTAATAAATTACAAAAAAAATCCGGTTGCGGTACAGCTGACAGCTGAAAAAAAATTATGGTAGACGTTTGAATAGTATTTTTGGATTGCATAACCACCATAATAAAACAGGTGATGAAATGAAGATGAATTAATGTTCATCAAAATAATTTTCATTTATCATGCCTATGCACTACACAAAACACCATCAGGGTAATAATGCAAGAAGCCTAAACATTAATGAAATGACATAAATGTAATATAAATATGCTATACATATATACAGTATAACGGGTTACACTAATCATTAGAAAATGTATTATTTCAATAAAACATTATAAAATGTAAAGTCTCCCGCAAGGACCTCTGGGAACCTTGTTACTGTAATTTTGACAAAACTATACTGTAAATGTTACTGTTTTGTAGCTCCCATGTACATGCATTTTTAATGCAGATTTTCACCATAAATCACATACTAGTACTTTTCGCTTCCAATTTTATATAGCATTTTACAGTAAAATTGCATTTATTGTCTGTTAAATCCATTTTTTTATTGTAAGGTAACTTACAGTTAACAGGTTTTATTGTTTTCTGTTTAAGATGATACATTGTCTATTCTGTGTTAGAAGTGTGTTGACATTTAAAGCTAAGCAGCATCTTCAATGTATTATGTTTTAAAGATTTAATTTCTACACAGAATAATTCCATGTCAAGTGGATATGTTGAAATCAAATCCAGCCTTTCAAGTTAGCATGCCAAATATTGAACAACATCAGCACTGGCTGATGTTACCTCCCTCAAAAGCAAGACTGAAACTGTTACAAAATGTTCCTGACTCATTCACTAGAGCAACAAGAGGTGTCAGCAGGAATACAGGTGGCATGCATGATTGTCTGGATTTAAAGGGATTGATTTCCCTTTTCAAGCCTGATTTTTCAGGTAATAATTTCAGATGGATAGTTAATCCAGGAACATGATGAGCTCTGCGGTTAAAGTTATTAAAGATTCTGTGCAGATTCAGTATATCAAAGATATATGATCACCCAGAGAAATGCTATTCATTTATTTGATTGATTTGTAATTTTGATATGCATTTTAGAATATTTTCAAATGTGCCCAAAATGTAATTAATTAAACTTATATTTATTTAATATGATGTCAACAGGCCTGCAGCTTTTCCAGGATTATCCAGGAAACTGAAGTACTCAAGCATGGAAGAGAGTAGAACAAAACGCTGCCTCAGTTTGGCATCTTAGCAGCAGGGATCTGCGACAGAGCTTACTTATAATGTGAAACTGCTCAGTGCGGATGGCACAAGCAAACAAGTGTGGGGCATTCAAGAATAAGGATTCAGAGCAATATGTCACTGCCAACAAGGTCCAAGTGGGGACATTTCATGTAAACTTGTTTGACCTTTCTCCTGTTCGTGTTCTATGATCATATTATGTATAAGTGATCTATAATCTATATTAAAATCACTCTGTCCATTTTATTCATCATCAATATTTTGTTCTGGTTTTTTTCTTCTTACAATTCTGACGTGAAAATTAAATGTAGAAAAATAAACACACTTGTGGTTATGTTTTTAATTTACCGATATCTGTTGTAAAAGAAATAACATTTTTCTTTACTAAAGGCTTAGTGGCGATGACATTCAGAATATGATTAAGGTATTCTTCTGTCAAAGGGTGAATAGGCCATTATTCTATGTGGTTTCATTTACATAAAAGGAACTTATACTCTTTATGAACATAGTTTGTACATTTATTAATCTAGACTATTTTCAGTATGGATCATAAACAGTTGCTTGAATAAAATACATATCAATTACTTGAATTGTTATCAGAGGGTTATAAAGTACTTTAATAAATGTACCTCATTCATGTGCTAAAGTAATATTTTCGATTAAGGTTTTGATCTATCCAGAACATCTGTGGCTTGTTGTTTATTAACCACTGAAGTTTGACTCATCTCTCAATTTGTTAAAAAAAAAAAAGCATTTACAGAGCAATTAATGAATAATAATATACCACCACGACCTGTCATTTGATTCCTAGCATATTTGCAATAACCAGATTTTTATTTTTAGCAATATTATATTCTTCCTAATTTGCATAGTGTAAATCCTGTTTAGTATGTGAGATTTAAATTAGCTACTAGATAATTAGCGTGTCAAATCATAAAAAATGGAAATGGTATGCTGTAATTTCAGAGACCACAATTTAATGATGTGCTAGTATGTCAAAAATATGTGTACAGTTTTCTACATATATATAATGCACTTATATGCACTTTTCCATCATCTGCAGAGCACATACTTTTACAAATATTTCAAATAGCCTATGTCAAGTAACAGGTCTTAGGATACTGGTTTCAGTTCATTTCAATTAACATCTGGTGTGTTCTAGGGCCTTACATGCTTTAAGCTAACCACTTTTTAGTTAGATCCTTTTCTTACAGCACAGTGATTCACCCACCATTAACATGATGTTTAGAGAGGATATGAATAATCTGTTTGGTGATGCAAAACACTCAAAGGGTCCAAAGATGTTTAGCAAATATGTTAATAAAAGCAAGTTTGTTCACATTTTTCATATTTTGTCATAATATCTACATCTAGATGACCGTCCATGTCATACCAGGTTCTATATTCATTTTTATCTTCTTGTTTCATAAGCATAAGAAGCATTTATGGGTCCACAGTCTATGCATGGTATCCAAATTTAACATAAAAAAACAACATATTTTCAGAGAGGACATGAGGATTGTGGATGGAAACGACTGTAAAGAATAGCATGCAATAAGGAGTGATTATAGGAGTATCACCTTGTCGCCAAATAATGTCGATTTTATTGGTTACAGTCAAGAGAAAAATCCTGCTCGCTTGTTCACTGGTTTCTCAGATCAATAGGTCCGCGCGTCAAGAACTAAATGTTCTAGTTCACAGTGGCACGTGCGGTAAAGGCTCTGTTGACTCATCGGCGCAACGGAGGTAAGAAGTGGTACTGAACTTGACAAACCTGGTCTTGCGCACACGCGTCGTCTGTTTTTAGCATGCAGCTTAAGAACATTTAATACAAACGTCTGGGAAGCGGAATTAACATGGCATGTGTAAGTGTCTTTATTCGCCTGAATGCACGGACCTGCTTTTTGGCATAGGACAAAGCGAGAGGTAATAACCTTCTATGTACCAGCATTCTAAGGAAGGAACCACATTTATTTATGTCGCCAATAACAGGAAATTGTAGGCTAGAGCTAATAAATGTGATGTGTGTCATTAAGAGTGTGGGTTATAAAGAACTTTAAAAAAAAAATTCCTATCCCAACGGAAGTAGTTTCAATTGGTAAAAGAATTTACATTTCTTTTTCTTTTCATTTTTTTTTTACTTTGATTCTGTGTATATTAAATTATGCATCTTTTGTCGTTGTCATGACAACGTGTCTTGTCTTCTTATTGTGAGTCTTATAGGTGACTATACAGCCTAATAGAAGAGTTCAGGAGGTAAAAATTCTATTAATTCTCTCCATAAACTAACAGCTTTTTAATTAAACCACATAAACAGACCTACCATAAGCTGGGAGATTGTTAAGCATTGATATATTTTCTGTAGAAGGCACAAATGTGATTTCAACTTTGTTATAAAAATGTTTATTTGTCTAATTCCCAGGAAAGAACTATACAACCCTATAGCCTAATCTAGAAAAGCAATCCAAAAATCAGAGAATTTGTTGCTACTATTGAATTATAAATGTAATTAGTGGCAAAAGAGCTCAACTGTAACCATCCACTCCCATAAAGCATTGCAAACTGTCAAACTACTCAGACTGCCTTCTATTAAAATAATAATAATAATGCAAAAAAAAAAGATGTTATTTGACATTTTAGATAACATTTATCATGATTAATGTTAGTGGTGTCCAGAGCTTTAAAATAAAATAGTTGTTTTGCGCTTTTAATGAAATTATCATTAAATTTGACCAGTTCAGTCTAGAAATTAGTCAAAACGAGCTGATATTGCTTCTGGTTCATTTGTCACACAGGAAATGTCAGGCCAAGTCCACGCATTGCATTGTGGGATACAGTATTCTGCACAGTGTGCTCTGGTTTATTGCATATTTTGGTAAATTTAGTAGGTCATCTTTGTGAGATTTAAGATTTTTAAAATGTTTTTAAAATAAGTTCCCTTTCATGGGAACTTCGAACTGCGTCCTCTAGGGGTCGCTATGGGGAACGCCTCGTCGTGACCCGTGTCTGAAGCATACATTGAAAAAACACCAAC
>NW_015555746.1:607915-670430 GCF_001515605.1 Sinocyclocheilus anshuiensis
CATCCTCTAGGTTTCTTGCCATGCTGCGGACGCAAGCTTCAGACGAAGAAGTGAATGATGTGTGCTCCCGGCGCCTATTTATACTATAGTCGCACCGGTAGTGACGTCATGGCTGTCGCCGGCCAACGAGTTAGTGTTTTTTCAATGTATGCTTCAGACACGGGTCACGACGAGGCGTTCCCCATAGCGACCCCTAGAGGACGCAGTGTCTCGTTCCCTACTCAGGGAACCATGGTTACAAAAGTAACCTGAGACGTTTCTTATGCATAGCAAAGCTGCATTTATTTGATCAAAAATACAGTAAAACAGTATTATTGTGAAATATTATTACAATTTAAAAGAACTGGTTTCTGTTTTAATATATTTTAAATCATCTGACACTGAAGACTGAAGTAATAGCTGCTAAAAATTCAGTTAAAATAAAATAAAATGGAAAACAGTTGTTTTAAATACAAAAAAAAAACATTCACAATATTACTGTTTTACTATATTTTTTATAAAAATAAATGCAGACTTGGTGAGCATAAGAGATGTATTTCAAAACATGAAAATCTTAATAATTACAAAATTTTGACCCGTAGTGTAAGTATGCTATTCCAAAGATAGATTGCAACCTCCATCTAAAAAAAACCTATCTTCCAAAGATATGTCAGAAAACCCAAACCAAATAACTGTCTGGCAGAAAGCACCTCAAAGTCATCTGACTGGATAAGCAATAGCTTTAGACGGTCATGTTGTTTTTTTAAAACTTTTTACAGAGGACATCTCAGGACACCTTTTTCAGTGATCTGTCAGGTAGTAGGGACATTTGCAGCATGCTAAACAATCTCTTACATCACTTTTAATGGGAAAAATACTTCCAGGAACCAAGACACTTGCTGTTTTGCACTATAGGCTAAATACAATATGTATATAAGCAAATCAGATGAGATAAATCCCAATTCAGTCAAAATTGTGAACGGTCTATCAATGTAAGTCAATGCGAGATTTTTGAAATGTAATCTTAAATCTGTTTAAATGTTTTCACAAAGATTTATAAAAGCTAACCTGATTTATCATCTACAATGTATGTTTGCATTTCAAACTTCAGAAGGATAACATTTAACAGATATTAGAAAGTAAAGTTCTTATGATTATATCTTGTCTTGTTTGAGTGCCACTAAAATGTATAATATCATCTAATTGATGTATGAACGTTGCAGTAATTGTATTAAAATATACTTTCCATTAAGTCCATGTAATTTAGTATCAGTTTCATTTCATTGTGTGTGAGTCTAAGTAACTTATCAAAATGTTGATAATGCCACACAAACCACAAAAAGTGTGTGTATGTGTGTGTGCTTCAGAGCGTATGTATATCTTGCTTTTATGGAGAGTGAGAGGGCGGGTTCATGGGAGGCTAACCAGTCATCAGGAAGCAAAACAGAACAGAATGTGCAGTACTAATCTGGGCGGAAAAAAACACTCTGTGCCATGTGTGGTAACACAAATTCACATTGTCTTGCATACAAATAGCCTACACATGAAACATAAGAATGAGGAAAATATATATTGGTTTCTCGAAGGGATGCTCTTTTTGTTTAGACATTACATAAGAAAACAACAATGAATACAAAAGACAAATCCCCAGAAGAGTTGGAGTATGATACGGGTGATGAAGATGTAAGCATACTGACCTGCCCAGTCAGACAAAAATAAAACCAGTCAGCGTAATGATCTTTATTTGAATACAAGGAGTGTTACATAACACCGATGTTTGCTTAATCCAAAACAAGGGCTGAACTATTGCCCCCAAGATTTAGCCTAAATGAGTTGCTGAAGCTCTGTCACCTCTATGACCCCTTATTTTGCTAATCAAAGACGTTATAATATTTGTTGCACATATTACATCACCAAAAGTAACATACAAAATAACAATAATAATTTACTTTTTTTTTTTTTAAATGATGTAGTTGTATTTTATTCTATTTTTTAGCGTTTCCAAAATAATTTGTGATGGTTTTGATCAAATACATTGTACATGTAAAATAATCCACAAAAATATACAAATACTAAGTAGTAGGCCTATAGCCTACATAGCTATATAGCCTATGTTATGTTATGATATACAAATATATAATTAATTTGTTAATGTTAACAACTAATGATAACAATGTTAAGTATTCTACGAAGTAGACCTGAGATAGAAGGGAACGTTCATTCATTAAACAAGGAACGAAAAGGTAAGGTGCGTTATTTATAACTGCTGAACCTATTTGTCAAATTTCATCCTTTAGACATTGAGATGTGAACTATTAAAATATTTGCAGCCTTTAAATATCGTTGTCTTAGGTGTGTTTCAGAGCAGAAATGTAGCGCCCTTCCGATATTTTTAGGCGTGAGAGCTTTTCTTTCGACGTCCGTGTTGTTGATGATAACCGGAAGTGCTTTACATTTAGATTTGCTCGCGAGTGGCCCATTGTTTAGCTGCAGTGGCGCCTTTTTGATTTCGCTAACGCAAACAAAGCAGATTTACCGGTAAGAAAAATAAACATACATTATTTGATAACTATATAATGTGCATGTAGCTTATAATGGAGTCGAATTTGCTTATTTAAATCAGTTTGATATGTCTGTTCTTGTGTGGTTGACTTGTGTAGGCCTGTAAAGACTCGGGTTAGCCTGTTAGCTTGGTAACATTACATACATTTAGTGTGTAACAAATCTGTTCGTATTACGTTTAATTAGACTTTAAATGTTAAAAATAGTTTTACTGTCGTTTTTATTTTTTGTATTTTTCCTATAAAGCTGCTTTCAATGTGTGTTATAAATCCTTTGAGTAATTCAGTGTCGCATGCTAGTGTTTTCATTGTTTCCAAAGTCAATTTTCAGCCTCTTTAGTAACAGTTTTGATCGTTAACGTTACGTATTGCAGCTTTTAAACATAACTCGACTGACAAGATAGGCTTCTATCGTCCAGTTTAATTGCATATTCATAGTCTCTGTGCTTATGTTTAATTTCTTGCAGCTTTTTAGGTGTGCAGCTGAGTTTGGGATTGGTGAAGATATGGGAGGTGAGTCTTTATTCCATTCTTTTAACATCCATTCCAGCTATGATCCATTCTAGTCTGCTAAAAGAGTTGGGATAGACATAGGAAATACAGAGTGATGATAATACTTGAAACTAAACTGTTTTTTCCCCTACAGACCCTTCCCTAAGCCGGGACTGCCCGCTAGATTGTAAGGTCTATGTTGGCAATTTGGGCAACAGTGGTAATAAAACTGAGTTGGAGAGAGCATTTGGCTATTATGGTCCCCTGAGGAGCGTATGGGTGGCAAGAAATCCTCCCGGCTTTGCTTTTGTGGAGTTTGAGGACCCCAGAGATGCAACCGATGCTGTGAGGGAGCTTGATGGAAGGTAAGAACATCTGTTTAAATGTAGTCCTCTGGAACAGCTATTGTCCTGTAGATTAGATTATCCTGATTAAGCAAAGGTTTGCAGAATTGCATCTTGTGGTTTTGATGGAAACTATCCAAAAATGCACATAGTTGTATAAGGGTTATTATTGTAAACTAAGATTGTAAATTGTTTAATCTAAATAATAATAAAAAAACAAACATTTTATTTCAGCTATCCATTTTTTTTTTATCCATTTTAGTGTCCTAGAAGAGGTGGGATAGGCATACAACACCTAATAATACAGAACAATGATAATATTACTTGAAATAAAATGAAAAAGGAACTTAAATACAATGAAATATAAAGAAACTTCAACTTATTTCAGCTAATTGCTAAGGCAACATTTCTCATGTTCATTTAGTTAAAATATTAAATTAAAAAAAAAACATTATATAGACATTATAATCAAAAACTAATTAATGGCAAAAACACATAAAAATGTAGCAAATTATAATGAAAACAAAAAATAAAAATGTAATTCAAAGTATTCAAAAGCTATAATAGTTTATAAATTATATTAAAATAACAGTTTTATATGCCATTTAAAACAGTGTCATCAACAGCAAGAGCTGTTTGTTAATTTGTTTACTTTGTGGTTGTACTGTATGCTCTAGAAATGTGACATACGCTTTCTGTAAACTATTCTCATAACCCCATGTTTGTCTGTTTCAGAACACTGTGTGGTTGTCGAGTGCAAGTTGAAATGTCCAGTGGTGAAAAACGCTCAAGGTATCGAGGACCACCCCCTTCTTGGAATCGACGCCCACGTGATGATTATAGACGCCGCAGCCCACCCCCTAGACGCCGGTATGGTTTCTTTTTCTGCTCTCAAACGAGACTAGATGTCTTAAAAACCCTTTCACCACCAGCTTAGTTTTGGGCAGAGTGATGAGCCTAGGTGTGGAGACTGACAAAACCAGCATCTTTTCATAAATTCAGCCAAGCTGTTCGAAACCTTCCCCATGCTCTCCTTGCACTGATCAGTTTTCAGCCTTCGGATCGGTTAACCCAACAATGAGTGCATTGAGTTTTTGCTCAGAGATATTCATTAACTTGAATTGTATTTAAGGATTTCCAAAGAATCTTCTCATTGTTTGGGTTTTATGTCATTTTTCTATTTATATTAATGAAGCTGACCACCCCACCCCCCCTTTCAGAGACATCACCAAGCCTCTACTCATCTACCTCTGAGTCAGTCAACTAGCCCTCTTTCAGCATCATGTGACCAGCGTACACCAATCAGCTCACATGATCCAAGCATGGCCACCAGCCCTTTGGTTCCTGAGCTTGTGCCTCAGGCTCCTTCACCTCCTCCAACGTTAACCTGATCGGCAAAACCAGCCACGCCACACTTACAACCAATCAACGGGTCTTATGCCCCTCCCCAAATGTCTACATGACAACATATCCTCAGCAGCCCTCATCTAACTGACATCTTCAGCCACCTACTGTATAGCTGTTTAACATCTGGCAAAATCTCCCCGCAAATTACGCCCTCCTGACCAGCACTCAGCTTAACTGCATCATAACTAGCTTGTTGAAAACAAAATAGTAAGTTAATGCCTTTTCCTCCCGCTTAATGGCATTGAATTTTGTTTATTTGGTGGTTTTGAGATATAACCTTTTTCATGATGTTAATAAGTATAAGACGACCTTTTTTTTTTTTCAAAACGATACATTTACATCCCTTCAGTAATTTTCATACTGAAACTTTTTTTGATCTATGCACAAAGGTTTGGCAAATGAATCTGGAACAGGCACTTGTTTTGAAAATTGTTTGACCCATATTGGGCTTCATAAGACCTTCATTGAAGGCCAATTGGTATCTACTCCAAAACAATGACTATTTCATGACGCTTCATGCATCATGAATATTATTTTGGCCATATTGACCCCTGACTTGTCAGTATTTCTTGCATCTGCATATAGGTCTCCTAGGAGGCGGAGCTTTAGTCGTAGTCGGAGCAGGTGAGTTGCTTAAATGTTTTTATAACCCTTCTGCAACTAATGTCAACTCCGTTGTTCTTATGAATATAAACTGTAACTTTGCCTCATATCTGCCTCATATCTTAGAGCTCCTTAGTAATGAGGTAGCTATAACATATTTATACGTGTTTACTTGGCTTTTAAAGGTCCCTTTCCAGAGAGAGGAGAAGAGAGAGGTCTTTGTCCCGCGATAGAAACCATAAACCTTCAAGGTCTTTCTCGAGATCACGCAGGTAGGTTTACACTTGTGAGTAGTTGTGTAATGGCACAGCTGGAGTATTTAGTTATGCTCATGGAATTTGTCATTTCTTTTCAGTCGTTCACGTTCCAATGGTCGGAAGTGAGAAATGTTCAAGGCCAGCCTTGTCAGAGAAAGCATGTCTGTGTGCTCCTCCTCAACAGACTAGGATGATTGGAAACCATGATGTTTTTTTTTTGTTTTTTGCCCCCAAAGTTTTTTAAATCGTATCTTCTCCATAGTGTTCTGAGTATCCTTTTTTACTTAAGATATCTGTGCTTAATGGGTAGCAATGATTTCATCCTGCCTAAATTCCTGATTGTAATTTTATGCTCTTTGGGCAATAAAAAAGTTCTGATTGGAATAACTCATGTCTGAGTTAGATGGTCATTTGAAACCGATTTTGTATACTTTTTTGTTTGTACTTCCATTAAAAGAAGTTCCTTATGAATTCACTGTATGACTTTTCTCTACATTTCACACTGATTAGTTGTTCATGTTACTTGCATTAAAAAGTTTGGTAACCCTTTTACTGTAAGGTTCAATTCATTCTCGTATGTATTGATATTAGGTATCATAAACTAGCAATTTTGATGTAGATAATATTTTCATGTACTAATGCATTATTTCAAGTTGAATTAACTAAGCTATAATGCTGCAACAGTCGTTCATGATGTGTTAACAAATGTTAAACCTTATTGTAACGGCTTTTTTGAAGAAAGGCATTTCAAAGTAATAAATAAAATGCTTACTATTAACCTATTTTGGTTCATTTGTCTATCATATAGTATTTTGTGTTTTAAATTATATCATATTGGGTTGCATTAGTAAGCTTTAAAATGTGCATTAAAGGGCGAGCAGAGGGCTGTGCTGTTTTGGGCGTGTTTGAGAAATGCGAATGTATGATACTGTAAACTCAAAAAGAAAAAATGAATTTTACTCATGGTTCAAACATGCGCTTAGACTGTGCTATCACAACATTGGAAAGATAAAAAAAAATTGCATATGTCGTTCACACAGCAAGAACAATTAGCAGCTCTCTTCATGAAATATGTACTTCAAATTCACACTTTACTTACGGTGCAATTTGTGTCACCAACACAGGAAGTTGAGGGTAGCAGCGAAAAGGAAGCTAAATGAGCTCAGCCTCCTTTAGAAGAGACACATAGGCACCTAAAACTGTTGTGCTTTGTGCTCTGCTAAAACACCCAATACTGCGAAGTGGAAGGATCCCTGAAAGGGGCACCGGAAGGTAACATCAGTTTATCATGGTACTTTCCTACTGTCATAAGTTGTAGGGGGCACGTCTTACATTTACGCTCTGTCATTTTGCATTTGGAAATGTAAAGTTTTACATGCAAATGATGTGGGTTTTATCCTCAGATTATTTATATTAACATTGGATTACTTAAGTCATGTTGTTTAGATGTCTTGTTTTCACATTGTGTTCAGAGGCCGGTTGCATTAAAGGTTTAGAGTCTTACAAGTTAGTCATCTATTTTTTTTCCCTTTAAGACTGGTCATTATATATATATATATATATATATATATATATATATATATATATATAAAACCTCTTGACCTTATATCTATCTAGTATATTAGTAGCCTATATAAAACAGCTTGCTAGGGTGATCTGATTTTCACTGTCATTATGTATCATCACAAGTGGAATCGATGATTTGAGAGCACATGCGTGACAGTTAGTATGAGTCATATAAATGTTGCATCACTAATGCTCTCTAGTTTCCTTTTTAATCATGTTCCTAAGTGTCAAAGATGTTTAGAAATGACTTATCCCCATTATTTGTCTCATCATATGAACATGAACAGCCATGTCAGGCAGAAAATCCAAGAAGAACCAGAGGCTTGGTTCATCACGACGAGGTCCTAAAGGTCTTAACAGAAATATTGAGAAAGATGATGATGATGATGATGGGTTTCAGCAGACTCTAGAGTCTGAGGATGGGCGAGGTGAATTTCACACCACCAGTGATTACCATGCAACCCAGTTTGATCATCCACCAAGCTCAAGCATTGAACAACAAACATCTGCGTTAGAATGTCCTCCACATGCAAGGGGTCACAAGGATTCACTAATGGAGACTGAAAGAAAAATGGGTTCAACTCGCAAGAGTACTGGTAGGTTTAAAGGTGAGAGAAAACTTGATGACGTGAGGACCACTGAAGAGTTAGATGAAGAATATGTAACTCAACCAAACACATCAACCACTAAGGAACAACATGCTTCTCTAACAGAAGAAGAACAATCAAGTTTTCCTTCTGATTTATCCCTTCAGACCAAAAGTTCTGGTTTTGGAAAGGAGTCTGGAACAACTCCTATGTTTGCAGTTTCAGAAAATAAAGGAAAAGGTACAATCCACCATAAAGAAATAACCTCTCATTCACATGAGGTAGTAAGAGATATGCCTATAGACGAGGCAATGGGGCCATCTGTCCATTCTATTCCTGTCACAGTAGCTGAATGTGATTTGTTGCGGGAGGATTCAGTCATGTTTAATGAACCAAAGACACTTAGTCACCAAGAAACCCAAATAGCCAGTACCTCTGGACAAAAAAGAAGGATGGGCTCAACCCGCAGACCTCTCAGAGGGCAAAACAGTGAAAATGTAGGTGTGCAAGAACATTCACGAAACATGACAGAGAATGAAAGGAAAGCAAAAGTCATGGGCGAAGCAAAGTTGAAAATGTCAGAAGAGATGGCACAAACATGGGATGATGTGGCAAGAGTTGATCCATCGTCCCACACAGAATCAGCTTTGCTTTTAAGTCAGTCTCTATTGGCCGATAGAGCTGAGCTGAAAGAGCCTGATGTTTCGGCTGGAACTGAAACTATGAACCAATCAGTTGCTTTTCCCCTTGTTGATTCAGAAAAGCCCCTACCTGAAACATCTAGCCACCATGGGACTCCATTACTGAACGAGGCATTGGATTTTAAGTTTGGTTCACACACTGAGGATTTAGATGTTCTAAACAAAGTTTTAAAAGAAGCAGGAAGTCATTTAAGTGATAACAGCCAACATGTGTCTGATATAAGAAAAGATACAAACCCATCTTACGACTTTAGAGATGTGAACACAGAATCCAAGAAGGAGGTTCTAAAGCAGAAAGAGGAACCACAATTAGAGGAACTTGTGTTGCATGATCAAGAATCTTCATTAAGCCAACATGACATAGCTACTCTAAATAATAACTATGATTGTTCTATGGTTCAACATATAGTGGGAGGGAGTAGAAGTTTTGATATGCCTATGTCTAACATTAGCCATGCTGAACCCACAACGACCAATTTACCACATGAGATGAGGGATGCTGTTGAAGAAAGGCAAGAGATTCATATAGAAATGAAACAAGAAAATAATGTTTGTGATGTTGCTTCAGTAACATGTGATAGTCTGACTAATTTAGTGTCTATTACGGAAGAAGTTGAAGATCCCCACATTTTAGCAACGAGAGAAAATGAGAATATGAGTGTTGAAAGAGGATCTGAATCAGAATATGCATTTGAAATGACAGACCAGGGTGATGTAAGAGATCACAATGTAACACAAATAATAATGGATGTAAGAGATCATGAAAAAGACGGAGAAACAAGCACAGAGACCATTTGGATTTCACACAAGAAACCGTGTGATGTTTCAACTGAAAATAAGGAGCTATATAAAGGACAAGAGCATTATTCATCAAATATATCTCTAACACACAGTCAAACACACGATGATGCTGGGAAGATGCTAGAAAATGAGGAGGTTAGAAAAGACAAAAAAGAGACTGAGAATACTGCAGTTAATGATGTGACCTCAAAGTCAGAGGAAATGTTTAGTTTTGAAGACTCAGCAACAGATACAGGATCTCACGCACAACAACAACTGTTTATGCAATCTCCTGATAAAGAAGACTATGACTTGCATGAAAATGTGAATGAGAAACGTGAAAAGGAAGAAATACTTTTCAGTGTAGAATCAGAGAATGTAGCTTTTGATAGAGGCAATGAGAGAAGTGAAGGAACAGACGGAATTAAGGAGATGGATGCAGCACCAGTCCTGACATTAGATGTGGGAGATGCAGACCTACATTTAGAAGTTGAAGCACAGAACAAAACATTTGACTCAACAAACAGTGAAGCAGATGGAACAGAAGAGAATATCAATGGTGCTAGTGTTTTAGTCAGAGAAAATAAAGTTATTGGAAATACAGTGGAGAGTAATATGACTCCTGATGCACACATGGAAGCATTGGAAGTATCTGAAAATGCTGAGCAAGAAGTTTCAGGAGAAACAATTCTCAAGCAAAGTGACATCAACATCGTTCCTGAAGATTCTCATGAAGAGGAGGCACACACAAAATCAAGTCCAGTTATTCAGAAGAGAAAAATGGGCTCAACTCGTAGACCTCTCAAAGGGAATAAAGGACTAAGAAAAGGTCATGATGAAAAAGAAATCTTCAATTTGGAGGATAAACCCAGTCCAGATGAATCCAGATATACTGCAGTGAGTATCTGTGACATTTCAGAATCACAAACTTTCACAAAAATCTATGCAGGGTCCCAGGAAAATACTGGAGATGTTGAAATAGTGCCAGCAGAGGGAGACACAGAATCACACTCAGAAAACAAAACGTTTGACTCAACAGCATTTGAAGGAGAAGTTGAAGTCAGAGAAGTTGAAGTTATTGGAGATACCGTGGGCAGTAATATGACTACTGAATCAGATTTTCATCAAATTTCTGATGCAAACATGGAAACGTTGAAAGTATCTGAAAATCCTGATAGTGAAGATTTAGAACTCAGAAGTTCACAATCAGAAATTCAACCAGAAAACAAAATGATTGAGTTAACATCTGAAGCAGAAAGAACAGAAGATATCATCTGTGAAGCTAGTGTTTTAGTCAGAGAAGATGAGTTTACTGTAGATACGGTTATAGTGGACAGTAATATGACTATAGAGTCAGATTTGCTTCAGAGTGACACTTTAAATGATGCAAAACTGGAAGCATTGAAATTATCTAAAAATACTGTGAGTGTTTCTGCTGTGATGGATTCTGTGCTTCTTGTGCAAGAGGATGTCACTGAAGGATCAAGAGAGACAGACAAATTTCCTGAGCAAAGTGACATCAACATCATTCCTGAATATTCTCATGGAGAGGAGGTACACTCAATATCAAGTCTAATTGTTCACAAGCGAAAAATGTGCTCAACACGTAGACCTCTCAGAGGGAACAAAGGACAAAGAAAAGAAATAGAACATCATGATGAAAATGAGACACTTGACAGTGAAGGTATGAGCAATGCAGAGAAAGAAACAATTTGTTTGGAGAATGAACCCAGTCCAGATGAATCTACATTACAAAGTTTAAAAGATGGAGCTAAAAAGCAGGAGATGGAAATATGTGAGAAGAATGATGTTGATCCTGTTAAAGGGTCTGAATCCACTCTCCTGCAGTCATCATGTACTTCAGATTTAGTGTCTAAGGAATCCACAGCAATAAGTATCTGTCACATCACAGAATCACAAACCCTCACAAATATTCATGTAGAGTCTCAAGAAAATATTGGAGATGCTGAAAGAGTGGCAGCAGAGGATGACAAAGACTTACAATTAGAAATTGACTCACAGAACAAAACATTTGACTTAGCAACCAGTGAAGCAGATGGAACAGAAGAGAACATCCAAGACGTTAGTGTGGCATTAATCAGAGAAGTTGAAGTTATTGGAGATACAGTTACAGTAGAGAGTAATATGACTACTGAGTCAGATTTTTTTCAAACTTCTCCTGATGCACACATGGAAGCATTGAAAGTATCTAAAAATGCTGAGAGAGAAGTTTCAGGAGAAACAAACACAATTCCTGAACAAAGTGACATCAGCATCATTCCTGCAGATTCTCACAGAGAAGAGACACACTCAAAATCAAGTCCAGTTATTCAGAAGAGAAAAATGGGCTCAACTCGTAGACCTCTCAAAGGGAATAAAGGACTAAGAAAAGGTCATGATGAAAAAGAAATCTTCAATTTGGAGGATAAACCCAGTCCAGATGAATCCAGATATACTGCAGTGAGTATCTGTGACATTTCAGAATCACAAACTTTCACAAAAATCCATGCAGAGTCCCAGGAAAATACTGGAGATGTTGATATAGTGCCAGCAGAGGGAGACACAGAATCACACTCAGAAAACAAAACAATTTACTCGCCAGCATTTGAAGGAAAAGCAACAGGAGAGAACATCTGTGCAGCTAGTGCTTTAGACAGAAACGTTGAGTTTATTGGAGATGCAGTTATAGTGGACAGTAATATGACTACAGAGTCAGATATTGTTCAGAATGACACTTCCACTGATGCAAAACTGGAAACATTGGTATCTGAAAATGCTGAGAATGAAATTTCAGGAAAAACAGACATCATTTCCAAACAAAGTGTTCCCAACATCATTCCTGAAGATCTTCATGGAGTGGAGGTACACACAAAATTGAACCTTAATGTGCATAAGCGAAAAATGGGCTCAACTCGTAGACTTCTTAGAGGGAACAAAGGACAAAGAAAAGTGAGAGTAGAATCCAAGGAAAATAATGGAGATAGTGAAGGAGTGTCAGAAGAGGAAGACACAGAAACACACTCAGAAATTCAAAACTGGGATAACGTGGTTGATCAGAATGTGACACAAGAAATTATGAATGTAAGAGATGTTGAAGATGAGGAGAGAAAGACCACGAAGACACTGGACATGTCAGTGCAGGTGCTATGTGATGATTTGGAACTAGAGCAAAGATCAGATGCATCTCAAACACAAACTGGTCCATCACAGGAAGATTCTGGCTCATATTTAGTAGAGTTCCTAGAAAGAACTGCAGATATTGTGAGAGACAGTAATAGTCTTTCTGATATGGTAATGTCTGATGCCCTTCTTATGGAAGAAACCCAAATTCATGTGTCATCTAATGATGTTCCTCCAACAGAGGTGGTTGAAATGAATCCAGTCTCCAAAAAGTCTATGCAGAAGAGAAAAATTGGGTCAACTCGGAAGAGAGGTAAGAGGATGGTAAATGACAAGGAGGTTGAAGAAGAGAAAGAGGGAGAAACTGAAAATACAACAGTTGATGATGAGACCACAGAGTCAGAGGAGAAATTAACACTTGAAGAAGCCATTACAGGATCTCCTGTACATCAGCAACTGTTCAGTTCATCTGCTGATAAAGAAGACCATGACATTCAGGATATTGTTTGTAAATCAGATGTGCAGGCAGAAAACTCAAAACAAAATGATCCAAACTCTACCATAAATCCAGAACTATTGATAGAATCTGAATGTTCTTCAAATGTTGCTGCTGAAATGGTTTCAGACCTTCCATTGGGAGATGTCGACACATACTTAGATCCTAAACAAAGTGTCATTCCTAAAGAGTCTCACAGAGAAGATCAACCAAACTTGAATCCGGTTGTTCAAAAACGAAAAATGGGGTCGACACGTAAGATGCTCAGAGGGAACAAAGGGCAGGGAAGAATAGCAGAATCCAAAAAGATGGATGGAAATAGTGAAGGAATGATACAAGAACAGGATACAGAACCACATTTTGAAACTAGTGCAAGAAAAACTGAATTTGATGAAGACGTTGAACAAAACTTCCCATTTGAATGTTCTCATCCAGTGGCTTCTTCAAACATGCTCCTTGAACCAGAAAATGGATTGACGGAAGTTTCTCCGAATATTCATGACCTATCTGAGGTGAGTGAGGAAAAGGGGATGGACAATACTGGAAATGACAGTAATAGTCTGAGTGAGGCAATTAATCTCAAGGAGGGGACAAAGGACAAATTGGTCTTGACAATTAGTCACGAAGATGTTCATCAGATTGTGTCAGAGCCTGCACAAACTGAAAACACACACGAGGTTATTCCTACACAAGAACTAAGAGCCACTCAAGATGATGTTGTTCATGAAAACAACTCTCGAAAAATACCTGCCACCCAAGAAAAGAGGCGAAAGATGGGCACAACCCGGAGAAATCCCCGAGCAATGCATGGGAAAAATATGGCCGATAATGAAGATGTACTTGGTGTGGCAGAGGATAGAGAAACTAAGAAAGCAGAGAATGATTTAGAAGAAGCATTAAGCATCAGTCAGTCCAAGGATGTGTCTTCAGTCAGTACCACAGATCTTAATTCAGAAATGTTAGCTAGTGTAACTGATTTAAAAGTTGAAAATGATAATCTTCACAGTTTTAGACCAACAGTACCTGAAACACATGAAAATACCCTTCAAATATGTGACAATCAATTAGAAAATGCTGATGTTACCAAACATCCACAGTCAGAGACTGTTACCATTGAGAAGAGAAGAAAGATGGGCTCGACTCAGAAGAATCTCAGAGAAGGAGGTATACGAGGAAAAAGAGATGGATATGAGGACACAGAAATTGAAGACACAAATGTGCAAATGTCTCAGGACTCTGAAATGAGCTTAGTAAGAGAAGATGTAAGACAACAGACAACTCACGACTACTCCAATCAGCCAGAGGATTCACTTCTCAGTGAGATAGAGAGAGCATTAAATAAGACGTCTCAAAGTTCATTAAGTTGGGATTGGGAATTAATCGTCAAAGAGCCAAACCCAGATGGCTTAGCCAATGCTCCTGATCTCAATATGCCAGAAAACTCAGAAATCAAATCTCTTCAGCCAATGCCATCGGCTCACAGTGAACCCAACTCACCAGGAGGACGAAGAAGAAAAATGGGTTCAACTCACAAAAATCTCAGACAGCAGTTCAAAGCAGAAAGGGAGGATGAAGACAAAGAGGATGGGGAGATAGATGAGAACTCAAAGACAAATAAGCAAGAAAAGAAGGACCTTGAAAGAGTTGAGGTGTCTGTAGTGCATAATATTACTGAAAACAAACTGAATAAAGAGTATCTCGATGTCTCTAGTGCACACACAAGTAGCAATCAGCTAGAAGAGAGCACTAACCCTGTTAGCCAAGAAAAGACGTCTCCATCAACTAAAAGGAAGTTTGGGTCCAGACGTGCTAATAAGGGCAAACAAGGCCTTGGTAGGTTGGCTGATTCTGATTTTGGGAATGATTTAGAAGATGGAGATCATAAATCAGACAGCTCTGAGGTCAAGGACAAGCTGCACAGTGATGACTTAGCGGTGTGTATCTCTTTGTTTAGAAAATTTCCTTATATTTTGTACTTCAGCTTTTAATGGAAATTGTATTTACTTTAAATCACTAACAAATGTTTGTTTTGTTAAGGTTTGTGATCCGTGCCTCACCTTACAACCAGAGAATCAACCAGCTTCTGAGCAAAGGAACATGGAAGCCAAGTATGACACAGAGCTATATAAGAGTTCTTTATGTCTTTGTTATAAGAAAATAATTAACTTTTTTCTTTTTTTCTTCTCCAGAAATGAAGAAGCTGCTCCAAAAGGCACTGGTGCTGGTCTCGTTTCTTTGGACCAAATCATAAAACATGATAGCACTGGAGCTAAGCAGACAGTAAATTTAAAGAACAGGAGTGAGTAAAGTGATAAAATAACGTCATGTAATTGTACCTTAAAGTTTAATATCTAATACTCATCTAAACACAAACTCTGTCATATAGTTTCAGATACTGAAGTAGTTCAGTTTAATGTTGTCATGGTGGGAAACAGCTGTGTGGGAAAGACTTCCTTCATAAGACGCTTCCATGAAGACCAGTTCACTGAGGATTACCGCTCCACTATTGGTGAGTGTTGCGATGGAGGCAGTCTTGTACGCTAAAGCAGCTATACACTATCATTCAAAAATTTGGGTCAGCAAGATTTTTTTTATGTTTATGAGAAAAGTCACTTATGCTCTGATCAAAAGTACTGCACAGTATTAAAAGTAATATTGTAAAATATTATTACAATTTCAAATAATTGTTTTCTAGTTTACTATGCTTTATTTAAAATGTAATTTTTCCTGTGATGGCAAAGTCATTACTCCAGTCTTGAGTGTCACATGATCCTTTAGAAATTATTCTAATATGCTGATTTAATTCTCAAAAAACATTTCTTATTATTATATATATTGAAAACAGTTGTGCTGCTTAATATTTTTTTTTCAGGATTTTTTGTAACTTTATTAATGTATTTACTATTACTTTTGACCGATTTAATGCATCTTTAAATATTCAAAGATAAAAATATTAAAATATTAATTTCTTAAAATTAATTTATTTAAAAAAATTATTGACCTCAAACTTAGAATAATAGTGTAAAAAGTGTTAAGATACATATTTACTATATAGAAATTATTTTTAGAAAGAAAAAATAAAGCAACAGACAGACTAATTATAATGATCAGTTCCAAGTGTATAAATGTGTGCATTTATAATTTAATTAATAATAATAATAATTTATGCATTTAGCAGATGCTTTTATCCAAAGCGACTCACAGTGCATTCAGACTATACATTTTTTACCAGATTCAGGCTATACATTTTTTACCAGTATGTAATAACTTGTTTTTTAAAAAGCTATATCATGTTAAATTTTATATTATATATTTAAAAACTTGCGTGTTATAGATAGTAATTACTCTTTTGCACCTAGGTGTTGACACCTGTATACAGACTGTTGTGCTGCCTGACAGAACTGTTAGACTGCAAATATGGGACACAGCAGGTCAAGAGAGGTAAGACCTCAGAACAAAATAATACACGATGGAAAAGATGTTTGTTGGTGTGTAATTTAACCCAAAAAATCTTTATAAGGTTTCATAGCATCACCACACAAGTGTTCCACAAGGCTGATGGGCTTCTGCTCATGTATGAAGTCACATGTTCAAAGAGTTTTATTTCTGTACGAGATTGGATCTCTCAAGCTCGGGTAGCTTATGTTTTCATTTCTTCATTTTCATTATATTTTAGTCAAAATATATGGTAACATCCCCTTCCCTAAATTGTATTATGACCATGTTACACAGCAAAGGGCCCCTGATGATGTCATCATGATGTTGCTTGGAAACAAAAATGATTCTGTAAAGCGTGAAGTCCAGGTTCAGGAAGGGGCAGATCTGGCCAGAGTAAGAGTTCATTGTGACCCCAAAAGCACTGTCTAATTGTTTTGCTTAAGTTTAGTTCTACTAAAAGTTTGGTTGTATTTTCCCTTCATTAGGAGTATAACATACATTTCATGGAGTGCAGTGCTGCAACTGGGGTGAATGTGTCAGAATCCATGAGAAGTCTTGCAGAGTAAGACTCAAAACTAACAAAACCCATCACACCAATTATTATTTGTTAGATACAGTATATGTGTGTTTTCTGTCCATGCATAAAGTCTCATTTCTTGTTGCTACTAGGATGTTAGTGCAGTGCAAGTCACAGAAGGAGAAACACACAACATTGAGAAGAGAACCACCACAGAAGAAATCTGGTTGCTGTTGACTGGTGGAGTGGGGTATGAGTGGTTATGAACGAATGAATGAAACGCATTTGTCCGTGTTTCACTCTGTATCGAATCGCGCTTGCGGAAAGCGCTTGAGAAACAGTGTCTCTTCCGCGGCTTGGTATGCTTTCAACTCATTTTTTTAGTCTCGAGCAAGACTGTACGACATTCACATTACATGATTTGACAGATTTTTACATAGAAAAGGCGACAGCACACCGCATTAAAAGAAATGATCATTCATGTTTTCATAACCGCTGGCCAGATTAAAAAACGAAACTACACTGTAAAAAATTACCGTGAATTTAACGGTAAAAGACTGTAAAAATGCTACAGTAAAAACCTGTTAAATGGTTAACGGTAAATTCCCCTACTATATACGGTGAAAAACTGTATTGGACATTACATGTAACATAGTATACCGTTTTTGGAAGTGAAACAGACCGTATAATTTACAGCGAATAACCGTAAATTGACATTCCCAGAATTCCCTGCGTTACATTTCAAATTTGATGTGTTTTTTGTTGAAATAACTATGTTTCTTCTTAGTTTTTTCTTATCAGTTGTGTATATTAGGGTTGTGTGTTACACCGAATGTTGTTAAATGAATGTTTATTGCATTATTTCAGTTTCATGTGTGTTACCATGATGGTATTTAGCGTTTGTGTGACGGTATTTAACTGTAAATTTAAGTTAAAACTGTAAAACCTAAAATGTTGCTACCGTATTTTTTACGGTAAAATTCCGGCAACCACAGAAGTCGGTTTTTTACTGTACATTTTACAGAATTAATTTTACAGTGTAAAATTAAATCATCTTTGAGAGCAAGGGGGCCCCCTGGTGTTTCGGGGGCCCTACGCAGCTTGCGTATTTTGCTCATAGGGAGGATCGGCTCTGGCTGTTGAAAACACACTTCCACAAACACAACATGCACGACCATTCAAACTTTTGGGTTAGTGAGATATTTTTTGTAGAAATTAATACTATTATTCAGCAAGTATGCCCTAAATTGATCAAAAGTGACAATGAAGACTATGTCGATACAAAAAATTCAGTTATAAATAAGTGATTTTTTAAAATTTTCTATTTATCAAGTAATCCTGAAAAAAATGGTTTAAAATGGTTTTCATAAATTAAGCTTTCCCCTTACAGTAATAAATAAAACTAAAAAAAATAATTTTATTTTACATAAAAAAAGTCTTACCAACCGTAAACGTTTGAAGGTAGTGTACAAACACTTTGTAAAAAGCAAAGGCAAAAAATAAGAGTAATGCTTAAGAAGAATGTCATTTCTGTATTTTATAAATATGTACAAAATACAATAATGGTTTCACACATAATTAATTATACATTTATTTAATGTCTGTTAAGTGCTTTAAGTGCTGAGTGGAAGTGAAAATGAATACAAACAAATAAAACAAACTATACTCGTACAATTCAAGAGTTCATGAATGAATGAAAAATCTCTGTAACTCAGTTTCATGAATTATTAGTTAGCACAGACTAAATTATTGAGGTACTAGTCAGCCTTCAAAACAAGACACTACTTAAATTACTCACAAAAAGCTACATTTAGCTAGAAATGGTATAGAATGTTATAAAAACAAAGAACATCCCATCTCATTTTGTCATCATAATGTCAAAATGCATAGATTATTTCCTTGTTTGTGAGGTCTCATCTCAAATCATATGTCAAACAGTAGTCAAAAGTGTTGCTTATCAATCTTCATATCTGTTGTCTGAAATATAAGCAATAAATATTAACGTATACACACAACTCAGTGGCTTAGATCACGGACAAACAGGATGACTATAATAAGCAGACTGAGGAAGAGGGCAAATACGATGAAGAAAATCTGAGCTGCCCATTGACTGTGCAGCACTCCTGTCACCGCTCTGGTACGTTCAGAAGGAATCATGTTGGTCAGGTTCAGCATGTAGCCCAATGTCCAACCAACATCTGTGTCTGCTACCTGTAACCATCATACAATCTTATATGAGTACAAATCCCCACATCATACTGACAGGGCAGTTAAGAAAAGCCATATACGGGAAGATTCCTAGAAGTAAGAGGTTTCCTCATACTGCTGGAGCAGAGGTCGTCTGATATATTGATTTATGTCAGGTTGAGCACATGATGTCAGTTTATGAGCTACTTCCACTGTACTCTTGGGCAAAACAAGTAACCTGGGGTTAAATTATAGTCTCTAACGATTTATGAATCACTAAGTATCCATATTCAATTTGTTAATAAGGATGGGATTGATCTGTATGCATGAAATTGATATATTCATATTACTGAACAGCTTCATTGCAGTAAAGGAAGGATTTAAAGAGATTAAACTGTTCTTTACCTGTTTCTCAAAAGAGATTTGATCCCAGGTGTTATTGAACTTGTATCCTTTCAGGAGAATAGTCATAATATAATGAGCAGAAGCACAATAATCTTTGAGGTATTTTGCCTTGATGGTTGGATTTTCAGCGGTAAGCTGCAGAAAGAAATTACATAAAAAATGCAGCAAAAAAAGTCATGAACATGGATTTAAAATATACCAGCATTATCAAATATACTATCCACCTTATTTTTCCCGTAAGAGTGGGCGTGGCCATTTATACATTTAATGTGTCTGGTTTCGGTGTCATTCGCTTCCAGCTATTTTTAGCTGTACAAAACCGCTTGTTTTGCTGCTTGATATTGCAAACTGGTATGTCTTACCATATTATTTTAATGTATAATCTTAATTATGAACACACTGGTATGAAGTGCAAACAGATTTACAGTTTAATGCACGTTATTATTCTTATCATATATTCTTATCCCTACAGCGGCTAGTGAGCCGGAAGTCTCGCCCATTCACAGAAAACTGCTTGCTTCCGCGTTGAAAAATAAGGTGGATACATGTAATCGTTTTGTGATTCACTTGATCACTTCTCATCTCGTCACCAGGCGTTTTACTATAGAATGTAAGATTACAATGTTTTGTAATAGTAATTGTGGACTCACAGTGGTCCAGGTTTTGTTGCATTGAGTATCAATAGTGGAAAGAACCCGGGTCAGTGGAGCTTTTGGGACAAGTCCGAGGAAGTCAAAGGTATAAAAGTATGCAGAAAAAGCCTGAGATGGACAAAAAATATAGCTGTTAGACTTATTATGAGACATGGAAACATGAATTAAGGTAAAAAGATGATTTTGATGTGAACATCATTTAAAATAGTAACTTGTAGGCTACTTCAGTATGCTGTGATTCAGTAACTGCTCTGATAGATTCAGCTGAGTAAAGGATTTGTCAGAGTGATATCTAATTTTTAGTTATTCATTAAAACAGCTACCTAATGAGAGTCATTCTGTCAGAAATCAGACTTTATTTGTCATATTTTTTTTGTTTTTTTTTAAGAACTGACTCTTAAGAGTCATTTGTTCGAGAATTGTATAAACTGGTCGCATCAAACCCATGTTCTTTCTGTGTGCAGTCCGCTAGTAGAAAGATATTTCTTGACATTATTTCATGATACACAGTATTTTTATTACATCATTTAAAGGAAAAGTTCACCCAAAAATGAAAATTCTGTCATCATTTACTCGCCCTCGTGTCGTTCCAAACCTGTATATCTTTCTTTCTTATGTTGAACACAAAAGAAGATACACTCCTGAACAAAATCTTAAGACCAGGGGAAACATTACAAGTATTCGCATTTTGTGCCGGTGGATCGTTACCAGGTTGTAAGTACTGCTTCAAATTGCCAAAAGAAGAAACAGGAGCAAGAGACAAAAAATAGAGAATAGGCAATTTATTGAAAACTGCATTTAAACTCAAACAGGCTGTTCATCAGTTGATCAAAAGTTTAAGACCACAGCCTTAAAAAGTTAAATCGGCGCAAAAATATGGCTTTCATGTCATTGTCCTTCAGGCAGCCACACTGTCATGATCTCCTGATGGAAAAGGCAAAAAGTCTTTCTGTCTTTGAACGTGGCAGGATTGTTGAGCCGCACAAGCAAGGGTGCGCGCAACGCGCCATCGCTGCCGAGGTTGGACGCAGTAAGACAGTCATTTTCATTTCTTAAAAGATCCTGAGAGTTATGGGACAAAAAAGTCAAGTGGTAGACCCAAAAAAGATCAGGGGAACATGCAGGATGGTCCAAAAGAGCGATGTTATTCTCCTGGAAGAAGTCCTTCATCAGAGGGGGTTGTGAACTGCAGCGTTGTCCTGTTGAAAGACCCAGTCATTACCGCACAGACGAGGTCCCTCAGTCAAGAGGGATGCCCGCTGCAACATGTCCACATAGCCAGCCGCCGTTTGATGCCCCTGCACAACCTGAAGCTCCATTATCCCATTGAAGGAAAAAGCACTCCAGATCATAATGGAGCCTCCTCCACTGTGCCGCGTAGAAAACATCTCAAGTGGGATCTCCCTGTTATGCCAGTAACGTTGGAAGCCATCAGGACTGTCCAGGTTAAATTTTTCTCGTCGGATAATAAAACTTTTTTCCACCTTTCAATGTCCCATGTTTGGTGCTCCCTTGCAGATTCCTAATGGGCAAGTTTGTGGCGTGGGAGGAGACATAGCCTTTGAAGACGTTTTCTGTTCTTTAAGCCCTTCTCTCGCAGATGCTGTCTTATGGTTATTGGGCTGCAGTCAGCATCAGTAAGGGCCTTAATTTGGGTCGAGGATCGGCTTGTGTCTTCACGAACAGCCCGTCAGATCCTCCGACGCAGTGCTGGTGATTTTTTTTGGTTCTACCACTTGACTTTTTTGTCCCATAACTCTCAGGATCTTTTAAGCAATGTAAAATGTCTTACTGCGTCTAACCTCGGCAGCGATGGCGCATTGCGCGCACCCTTGCTTGTGCGGCTCAACAATCCTGCCACGTTCAAAGACAGAAAGACTTGTTTTTGTTCAGATTTTGTTCAGGAGTGTATTTTGAAGACTTTTGAAGAACCAAACCGTTTTTGGTCTTCACTGATTTCCATATACGGAAAGAAATACTATGGAAGTCAATGGGGACCATCAACTGTTTGATTACCAGCATTCTTCAAAATATCTTCTTTTATGTTCAACATAAGAAAGAAACTTATATAGGTTTGAAACGACTTGAGGGCTAGTAAATGATGACAAAATTTCATTTTTGGGTGAACTATAACTTTAAGATATCTAATTCACATTCACAGGTAGAATATTAATTCTTATGGTGTGGCAGGAAATGATGCAATGTATATTAAATTTGGTTGCAGTGTCTGTGTTTTTTCATGTCCACATTGGGCCATGTAAAATACATATGAAAAAAGTTTTTTGTTTAACTGCATCTCCCTCTCCATTTTCTTCTAACTGAAATCCAATGCTAACTATTTTTTTTCTAACTGAAATCTAATGCTACTAGTAATTACTAAAAATGATTTGATAAAGTAAGAAACACTCACAAAGAATTCGCCATTGACCGGAGGCTGATAGGCACCACTGAAGCCACATTCTGGTGAAAATGCACAGTCGGTGAGGTTAACAATGTTCTCCATTAGAGAAAGACAGAGGGATGAATTACCCGTTCCTGAGAAAAGGACTGTAGCTGTGGGGTTAAAATTGTTTGGTTTGTCCACACAAGGGGAGTTGTAGAGCTCATCCAAAGTAACATTGATGTTATATCCAACATGGTAGCATGGGTGACTGATAACAGATGATGATCCAGCAGTCTAGATAAAGCAAAGACACCATATCAGACATTCAACTGTGTCCATATTTGTACTGGTAGACACTTTCTTTTCAAACCTACATACAGTAAATGCATTGTGCTAAAACTAGTATGGTAAAACCTACATAATCTACTGAATTATGTAAGTGAACCCTTTAAAAACCAACCTTGTGAAGGTAGACCTGAAGCTTCTTCAATGCCTGGTCCTTGCCATAGCACAAGTAGCTCTGTGTGTACACCTCATACTTGTAACCGTAGAGCTGGAGATTAAAAGCTGAAGCTGGGTTTTTCACCGGGTCTTTTGGGGTGAATGAGATCTGTGTTGATGAGCCACCAAGATCTAGAGCTCCAATGATCTTTCCTGCTTTAGGGTGGATCCATTGGCCCTCAAATGTGTGCTGCAAGGGAAAAAAAGTGTTGAGGTACAGGATGTTCTAATAAAAGCAAAGCGATTAAGCGTGATTAAGTATCATTTCTACTGTTGATTGATTGACCTAATCGAGTCTGTGTTGGCAAAACAACATGAAAAGCAAGAATGAATATAGTATTACAGCTTCCATTGTACCTATGTTCAATGGCCTTTGAAAGAACGACAAATAAAGATATCTGAAATGACAAGGTAATAACTTTACTTTAAAATTACTTATGTCCCGTTGATGTTGGTTTTATTTCTTTATTTATTGAAAGTAATGAGCTATTGTCCTATACACATGTATACACATTTTAATAATTTGTAACATTTTGTAAAAGTAGGTATAGTAACAAAATTTAAAACTAAATTAGTAAATATATGTTTGTGTTATAAACATTTTCAAAAGTAGACAAATATAAAAAAAAGTAAATATTATATAACATATACAGAAATATTAGTAAATATTATATATTGAAATGAGAACTTATAAAATCATTATACAATCGATTTCATTGTCTGTTAGGATTACATTTATGGTTTTAAAATAAATGAATGTGTAATTTTTTTTTAATTAAAAACAAAACAAAACTGATCTTTATGTTTGAAATCTCTGCATTAATAGTCAATTGATCCTAATTTCATCAATGTTGGAATGACATTATTCACCTTAATTAAACTCTCCAAGAGATAGTTGATGGTGATCCAGCCATAAGCCCCCTCCTCCATGCCAGAGAGTATTCTGGCCCCTCGGAAATCAAATGGATAACTTTGGATTGTTTTGGTGACCTCTACGAGGATGCTGTCTGCTATACTTTTGTTCTGTAAGCTGTAAAACCAATGATAATTTATTACAGTTATTCAGTCCAGGACCGGCGCCACGGGGGGGCGTGAGGGGGCATCGGACTATCCCGCCCCCTCACTCAAGATGAGTGTGAAAATAGATTTTAATTATGAAATATAATGGTTTCTTTAAAAAATATAGTTACCAAATGCATAGGCTTTTTAGCATTAATATGATGATATAGCAACAATTTAGGACAGTCCGTTTCACAAAGTCGCATAATTGTTACATCTCTGACACAAATTCCGCGCAAGCGGTGCAACTTATGCAGCACTACTGAGTAAGCTATGATGAAATAATTTTTTGAATATTTAATAGAGGTCTAGATTATCGTAGTTAGTTAATTATTTCGCTGTATTGTTATTTTTTTGTTGCTGTTCAAGTTGTTCTAACTTAAAATGATGCATCTGTTAAATGGGTCGCAATGAATGTATTATGTCAGGGAATCGGCTTGTTTCATTGTAAAGTAGACACAATTAAGTATTTCTGGTGGTTGTGCTGGTATCACTTGTCTGTATTTGTTGTAAAACTGCTGCCTAAGACATTTATTTCCTGGATGTCAGATTTTTGAATTTGGTGGCTATGCGATTTTGTTTTATTCAATACTCTGCCATCTGTATTTGCTAAGTAGCTTTTAGTATGGTTATTCATTCAGAACGCATTTTTTCATTCCACTGCTGTACTTTTCCATTGTATTTCAATGTAAATGCGCATGCGCTAGGCCTACTCGACGTCTTGAATGCTGCGCTCTCATCTCAAGTCTTAGCAGCTTCTCGCGCATAATAAATCATTCTAAAACACGGCGCTCATGTTCAAAGAAATTCAGCTTCTAAAACACGTCTCTAGACCTTGCAATTAAAAAAAAAAAATCCACTGACCAAGTGACCAAAACACTATCTGTGTGAACCATGTATTCTAATAGTTGTAGTAGTTGCAGGCAGGTTTGTTTACGGTCCGACAAATACGTGAATGGGCCACATAGTTGTTGTTTTTTTTACTTTGTGCTATGTCATCGCCCCCTTTCCTCACCTCAGCCGCCCCCTCAGTGCTGTGCTGGCGCCGGCTCTGATTCAGTCATGTCTCAGACAAAACACTACTTAGGAAGATCATTTAAAAATCAATGTAATCCAGCACACTGATAATTTCTGCAAATATAGCCAAATATTTTTCCATTTATATGACACATCAGTCAGTTGTTAATAAATACAGTCACCTAAGAAGCCGCATGCCAGCAGTGGCACCAAGGTACACAGGTGTAGTTTTCTGCTGTCCTTCAGGTACTGCTGCCTTGGCAACATCCAAGCATTTCTTAAGACTTTCTCCAGCTGCCGGAGGGTTCTGGACATAGCTGGATATGCCATCACCTAAAAACAACAAAAGTGTTTTGACAGTTGAGTTGTATAGCATTCTAATTGGGCGCAGGCACAGGGGTGCCAGCTATAAAAAAAATAGTTTTAGGCAACATGATTTTTTTTGTGATGGTCCTGTTGAAACAGTCTAGTTTCTTTCAATTTGAATTTGTATTCCTTTGAAAAATGTAAACTGAATGCAGTAATATTGACTATTAAGGCATTAGATTTGTTAATGCTGTTAATGTATTAGATTCAGCTTGGACATCTTACGAGACATCATTTAATCGCTGCAAAATGTTATAATGTTACAGAACAGAGAGCTGGTCAAGTTTGCAGCACTGTACTCACCATCCACATCGCAGCTCTGTTTCTGAGAGACTATTCCAGTGTTGTTCTCTTTGTTCCCCAGCCACCGGTACAGGAAAAGCGCCGTGTGAGTGGAGCCGGCATCAAACACAATCCCATACTGATGAAGTTAAACAAAGAGTCCCATAAATTTGATATAGTGGTGTGCTTACTTTACTGAGAGAAACACACACATCCTGAGAGAAAATGTTTGATTGTGATTATATTATACCAACAGAGGATTAATGAAAATAGGTTGTGTTGAGGAATTGTGAACAATTTATTTTGTTGTTTGGTATAATTGTGGTCTTAAATTATATAGGTCCTACATATTATTCAAGTTTTTTTTACCATGGATTGTTTTGCGAGACATAGGCTACATAATAATGTGTGAAATACATAATGGGGTTATGCACAACAAACTTCCTATTCTGTAAAACAGGTTAGATCATTTCATGTTCAAGTCTTTTGTATGTGTTTTGTTAAATATGGAGCTGTTTTACTAAAGATGCATTCAAAGGAGATACCAAAGATGATCATAACCAATATCCATGACATGTAAATTGATATCTAAAAGTTTTTTTATTTTTCTTCTTCTCACTAACATTTTGATATTAAAATTGAATAATAAATAATAAAATGGCATAATAAAATAATCAAATTTATTTGAATAATAAAATGCCAACAATGCAATGAGATCGGTTTTCTGGTGTTGACAAGTGATGTTTGATATATTAGATTAAGAGATTTTCATCATATAGTTAAAATAACTTAATAAACAACTTCATATAGTTATTTTGGTAACACTTTACAATAAGGTTCCATTTATTAACATTAGTTAATGCATTAGATATCATGAACTAATAATGAACAATATACTTTTACAGAATTTATGCTAACACTTTACAGTAAGGTCTGATTAGTTAACCTTAGTTAATACTTCAGCTACAATGAACAATATATTTGTTATAGTATTTATTATTGTTAAACATTAGTTAATAAAAATACAAAGGTTTATTGTTAGTTCATGTTTACTCAGGTCAATTAACTAATATTAACAGATACAACTTTGGTTTTAAATAATGTATTATTAACTGAGAGCATTAACTGAGAATAATAAATGCTTTAAAACACATATAGTTAACTAATGTTAACAAATGGAACCTTATTGTAAAGTGCTACCGAATTTATTACTTTAGGTTAATGTTAATTTCAACAAATTCTAATATAACAACTTGAAAATGTTAACATGTATAGTTAGTTGTAAAGTGTTACTGTTATTTTTGATGTTTGTTTTTAAAAGGTTTCTATTTTAAATGATTAATAATATGAGTTAAATGTACGTCCTTAAAAAAAAAAATCTAAATTCTACTCATGAATATCTTACTAGACACATTGTGTGAAGTCAAAATGTTATCACTAGTGCATGTGTTGACACATAAGAGCTGTGTTCACGAATGCAGGTTTAAATGTCATGACCCGATCCTATTTCCCTTCTTTTCCCCTCTACTTTCCTGTCTCTTTATTGCCCTCTTCAAAAGTGCTCATGCATAAATTTTCATTCACCTTCATAGCTCAAACGGTGACCTTTGAAAAGTTTAACATAAAAAATTACTTATTTTAAATGTTTCAAAGGCAACAAATTACAGATGTGACTAGTCTGGTCTAGCTACAACTGTCATCAGCTGCTATCAACAGATTTTTTGTTGATATAATATCAGATAAAGCAAATATTGACATCTGCTTTGGATGATCTACTTCTAATAAACAACAGGCAGTGCAATCAGACATGAAAAATATTCATGAGGAGTATTTCTTTTACAACTCGGAATCGGATTAAGCTATCAAAATCTATACAAAAGCAGATCTTAACTGACAGCTGAACATCTTTTACACCTGTGTTGAGTATGGCTGATCCAAAGTCTGATGATTAGCAAGAGAAAGAACCAAAGCGATGATGGTTGTACAAGCTACGGCTGCCATTGCAGCACCCAGCAATAAAGCTTTCATCTGAATTGCCATATCTGCAATCTGTCCAGAAACAAAACAAATAAGCACTACAGGTACAAGGATGATCCACAAATATATAAAGTTCATTTTATGCATGCCAAAGTTAAGCAGTCACATTGATGCATTCATTTGTCATAGCTTTGTTTACACTTCACATGCTCATTCAAGTCTACAAGTTGTACATGTTTCAAGAGAATCAGTTATTAACTGAGATCTTCAAATCAGATAGAAAGCAAGTGTCTTACCTTCTTCCCTCTCCTTTACCTGTCCGGATGAACTTTCTTATTGAACACACTGTGGCTATACGTGTTGATAACGCCACACCTTTACTCCAGCCCAGACCTCTGGGAACTGAAGTTATACTCCCACTTATACTCCCACTTCCCCAGTATATCTTCAGCTCATTACACAGACACACACATAACACATCCACTAACTTTTCCTCTTTCACACACAGTTACTAGGTACCCTACCACACTCAGACACACACCCTGAGGTTTACAACCTTAACGCTTCATTGGACCAAATATTCTCTCTTATTTTTATGTCACAAGTTGAAACATTTTCAGGAAGTTTTCTTAAAGAATTTGACAGGATGTCCTCTGATATGTGGGAACTGATAAACAACCTTATCTGAATAGAACTGAAAGCATGCACTAACCTCATTCACCAATAACAACTGTAACTTAATAACTAATCTCTCTTTGACTCTGTTGTGTTAAAGTCCTTGGTTTAACAGTGTAGATAGAGCACTCACAAATTTACACAGACGGATTTTACTGAAAAGCACCATTATTATTATGATTCTTTTTTTTACCATTTTTAGAAGAATATTGTTACAGGATGAACCTCTTTCACAATGTTAGGAAATCTGGTTAAACTATGATATTTAGTCTTAGAATAAATGTGATTAAAACAGAAAAGTTTAAGTAATTGTTTAAAATAACAAGAGAGTTGAGTAAACTTGAGTGAATACCACTCAGAGAAGTTTCAGCATACATTGCAAATCAGTTACATGAAAGCCGGTATTGCTAACCAGGTCACGGTTGTTGTTATCTGTTATAAATATAATATTTTCAAGCCTCATCTTTTTAACTTAGTCATTAACTATTTTGTGCTAAACTGCTAATCCAGAGATTTTTTCTGTGAAAAAAATAAAGGTCTTTATTTTTCTGTTCGAAACACACAAGTCGAAACATTCTTCAAAATATCTTTATGTTATAAATACTAGGCTATATGGACTTTCAATAGTCTTTTAAATGTCCACCAATAAGTTGAAACCAGAAAAAAAACTGAAAATTCCGGACTAAATGTTAAAATACATTGGCCAGTTTTTTTCTTTCTTAATAAACAAACAAACAAATCAATAAATTATTCAAAACTCAACAGTAGTTGGATGATGATTGGATATTTCCTTCACTGACTCGCATGCAGTCTGGAATTCCTTTTTTCCTATGAGAAACGTAATGTAATTTGTAATATAGACATACATAAATCAAGGCATTAATATGTCCTAATAGTACTAATAAACATCCAATATGCTAGTAATATACATGTTAGTAATAAGCAACTAGTTAATACTAAATAGTGTTGCATAATCTTAAGTGGATGCCACATTACTAGCATAAACAAACTGTGCATTTCTATGGAAATGGTTGATTAGATTCGGAACACGTGTGACAAACACTCTCGTGTGTCCTTTTAGCTTAATCGCCTCAGCATCCTGATTGAGGGATTTGCAGGTAATCATGTATTTCCACACAAAGAAAACTAATCGCTCACGGTCACGGTCAATTTTAAATTAGCGAGAAAAAAAGACACGGTTCGGTTGGGACGTATCGTAAATCACCACTTAAATCTGGTATGAATACCTTCTGCTGTCATAAACTGTTGTTCTCAATCACGCAATCACACCTGTTGCTCACTCCCTTATGTGTTCAGATGTTCACGTTTTGAACATTCAAGCCTGCAAACAATAGAGACAAGTAATAGCAGTAAATGGCAGGTGCATAAATATCTGTTCGATAATCCTGTGGGTACCATGACACTGTCAACAGGTTTGGGACTCGTTGCTTGAGCCACATATTCAGTTCATTATGAGCAGCAAAATCAGCTGCCACAAGTAGAATGACTGGTGACTTTTTGGTGATTTGTTATTTGCTGTAACTATTTTCTTAATTAGTCACATTCAGCAATGCAACTGATTTGGTCTGTAAAATTCTCCACCCTAATATGACATGTATTATGCAGTGATTCTAAGAAAATAAAGGGCATTATCAGATTAAAGGTCATTATACTCTGCCACATCCTTGTGGTTTTGGATGGTGTTGACAGCTTTGTTATGTAACTTAAATGCATTTATATGCTAAAAATGGGAAGAAAACAATTGCATACCTCTTTTTAGAGCTCTTTTAGAATTATAAAAAAGGATCTTTGAAACGGTTTCTTGTGAGGGCATTTGCTTCTGTGTTCCCTATTTGGTAAGACATTAAGAAAAGGTTGAACTATATGGGCGTATGTGTACACAATATTGCATCATACCATATACAGTATACTTATTTTCATTTCAAACAATTCAATGCAGTTTTATTTGTACAGCACATTTCATAATACTGGATAAAGTAGGATGAGGAAGAAGGTTCTTCCTCTACCAGGAGCATATTTAAATAAATTTCCATTTTCCATTCCAGCAAAATAGAAGTTGAAAGCTTCATTTCCATTCCATTGAATAATTAGTTTGGATGTTTTTGTTGAATTATTTTCCTTAGTGGAAAACTTCAGGACGTTATGGCTACAGAGGGCATATAAAAATGAAAGAGCAAAAGCAATATGAAATAGAAGAAAAGATAGACCATGACTATGTATGTATGATAATAATGTGATAAAAATAAAAGTATGTATGTATGTGCATATATATTTTCTACAAAACTATAATGTATATGTTGTCATTATTTAATTTTTTTATAATACAGTCATTACAAATGTTCCATTTCTTATGAAAACTTACTAAACTTGTATATAGATATTTTCTATTTTCTAGCATTTTTGCAAATACAATTAGTTGAATTAATCTTTTAGCTGGTGATACATTGCATGCTGTAGCTGTTAATAATCTAAAACAGTGCTTGTCAGACTTTGCCGAACTTATCTAATAGACCTGATTCATCTCATCAGTACTAGACTAATGACCAATGATCTATGATAAGTGTGTAATAAAGATTAATTAATATACAATGTGAATGGCATAATTATATTTGCTGCTTCATAGCAATTAAAAATGGTTTGAAAATAGTAAATTGTTTGTAATTTTATTTGAGGATTTTTCTCTGTCCAAATAAACTTTAAATTAAATTCAAATGCATTCCATTATTAAAGTGTTCAGTGCATTCAATGCAATGTTTAAGGTAGAATAATAATTTAAATGATTTGTTCTTCCTGTAATTTTAAGGAGAATGTGCAGGTCTGATTTAATTCCAATGGTAAATACAAATGAATGTTAAAACCAAGGGTGCTGCTATGGTTTCCGGGCCCCCTGAACATCATTGACTCGGGCCCTCTCCCGCGATCGCGTTCCACGTTCCCGGGCCCCCTCTCCCACGCCGGGCCCTTGGAATCGTCCTAACCTCTCCCCCAATACGGCGCTGCTGGTTAAAACATAAACTTATACCAATTATGCCAATAAGCCAACGTGTACATGTAATAAACAGTGTTGTTTTATTGGGGACAGGTCATAAACTGTTGAGCCACACCAAGATTTATACTGGTTACCCCATTACACTTCTTTATCAGCACTCTGTCAGATTATTCAATGTGCAAACTATGTAAACCATTACATATTTTATGATGTCGTTTTTGTATGTGGGTTAATTTTGACAGGTCGACTATGTGTTCAATAAATAATTATGACAAAAGTGAAGGTCAAAGCTTTGTTTTAGCTGGTGTTTTTCACAATGGAGAAGACTGTTTGAATAGACCAGCTTCCTGACAGTCACAATCAGGCTGAATGAACACGCTTTATATTATTTGTTCAACATTTACTTTGTTTACCTGCTTAATTTCATTATGACTGCCTTTAGGCTGCAGCATTACAGAATACACATATGCATTGTGTGAACTGTATAATATTTACTCATTTTGTGCATTTATTGTAATGTGCTGCTCTATCAATATGATGGCAGTGGTGTACTTAAAGGCATATGGCAGGTTGGCACAGAGCTTTCACAATATCTCTATACATACTTAAGGATTAACCCTATTTAACCCTATTAAAAAAAATGCTGACTTCACTGTTTTACACTCATCTCATCAAATCATTTGTTTTTATATCTTATATCTTATGTCTCTCGACCACATTGACTCTTCTTTAATTTATAAGAATTCTAACTTTTACAGTATGTATAGTATATAATATATTAACCATAACATTTCACTCTAAAACTTACAAATAAAAAACAAACAATTCAAAAAAATGTTTAGCCTATTTTACTTAATTAAAAAAAAAACATCCAGGAAATATAATAGTACTGAATTTCATAGCATTTGACTCTTGATAGAATTTACTAAAATATTCTAATTCAAAAGGATTTTGAATTATAGGTTTTTGAAAACAACATGCAAAACCACTGCTGGAAAAACACATTTTATAATTAAATTTCTAACAAGATTTCATAGTTAGTAAATAAATAAATAAACAAAGTTGGTGCAAGTTAGGCAAGTTAAGATATTTCTAACCATCTTTTGAAATGTTGATTTAGCCTAATGATAATATCTGTAATTTTCTAAAACATTTGGGATGTCTATAAAATGTCACATCATTAATATCATTGCTAAATCACTCTAATGTTGTTTTTCCCACCAAAATGGCAGTTGCTTCATGTTTGTAGCTATGCTGGAGTTTGGAGGCTAGGTAGGCTACAACCCACAAAAATATTCTAATTTGATTCCAATTTTAGATCTTGTGACACTTTCCCGTTTATTAAGACATTTATAATGGGGAGACAACATTATGATGCATAGTACTAGTAGTAATTAGGTTTGCGGTAAATTCTTAAAAAAAAAAAAAAACATGCTAGCATTTATCTGGCATGGTACTGAAGTATCTCGTCCAGTAGAGGGCGCTGATGCGACTGTAATACTGTAACGCCACTCCAGTAGAAGAAGAAGGTCACGCCAGAATTTCGGTACAGCAGCATGTGCATTTTTGCTTCCTTGTTTATTTACCTAAGATTATATTGACGCTTGTAACATTTGTTTCTGGGCGAAGATGACCTCTCAGGCTGTACGTCTTTTCCGTAAAATGGATGGTCTGTTTGCTGTGTACAAACCGCAGGGAGTTCACTGGAAACATGTTCGTGACAGCACAGAGTCCAATTTATTAAAAGGTAGTGTCTGTGTCACTTGTGAAGTAAATGCTTATAGATAACGACTACCTTTGTGATAAATTATTAGTTAATTTAATTACATGATTATTAGTGCAACTGAAAACTAACTTTCTTCTCTTCCGTCAATGCATTCCCTGTCATCCTCCTCTGAAGCGCTGAACTCCTGTCCTCCACCAGCTCCTCAGCTTGCAGTGCAGTTCCAGCTTCTGTCCGGTGGAGAAAACAGCAGCTCCACAGATGTCGTATTATCACCCTCTATGGTCCCCACACTGGCAGACCATCCTCTAGGTTAGTGGCTAAACCTTCAAAAATATGTCCAGGTCACATAAACACTTTAGAACCATTAATAGTTTTGCATTATGACATTCTTTTCATAATAATCAAGAATGAATTAATTATAGTTTTGTTTGTTTATTAAATTAGCATACATTAAAGGTAGTGCAACAAATACTACCGTAATGTATATTTTACTATTTAAGATTTTCATTGCAGTGCTGAGAATTGGGGGCATGCATATTTGTCATGAAAGTAATGCAAATAATCTTAGTTATACTTACATAACTACTATATGTATGTATATATATATATATATATAATATATGATTGATGCATAACTGTAAATCAGTCATGCATTGTTACCTTTAAAATGATAACTTGCTTTTCCTCTGTAGTGACAGGGCCACAGTTTCATAAGGTTCACGTTGGAGTTGGCCATCGATTGGATGCTTTTTCCTCTGGGGTGTTAGGTGACCAAAAATGTTTAACTCTTAAGTTTTCAAGTGATTTAATTGTGGAATGCACTCTGTGCTCAATTCTCTCATATCTCTACCTCAGTTTTAGGCGTTGGGAAAGGAAATGGAGTGCTGGAGCATCTGTGCAACTCACATGTAACTCGGGTAAAGGTTATATTTTATATTGCGTAATAATTAATCTCACATTTAACTGCCATTTTATTTTTTATTCTGCCTGTATTTTTTCCGCTGATTGATTATGAATTCATACTAAGGGATGATCAAATCAGGACTTTTAGCAGATGTCTAGTAGACAATTTTATGCAGACTGTTGTGTTTGTTTTATATATGAAGGACTACACACTTGAAGGGGAGTTTGGAAAAGCCACTGATAATTTCACTCACACAGGCCGAGTCATTGAAAAAACCACATACGGTAATGTGTGCATTACAATATCATAACTATCATATTTGTTATGTATAGTATACAGACTAAGAATTTGTAGTAAACTTAGTGTCTTTATTTTCTAGACCATGTTACCCTGGATAAGCTCGAGAGAGTTCTTGCCATGATACAGGGAGCCAACCAGAAAGCCTTAATTATGTGAGTCGCTATAAGAATATTATTCAACATAATATTACATTTCATACTGTCTGACTATGTGTAAATATTTTAATGCATAGCATGTCTCTGAGTATGTTATTATGTCTGTGCAGGTATTCTCAGGTGGATCTGCACACTCAGGAGGCTTATGAGCTTGCAGTGAGGGGTTTATTGTATCCTCATGGTAAAAGCCCACCGATTCTGACTGGTCTGCGATGCATACATTTCAATCCACCACATTTCACATTGGGTTAGTACTCTGAATTCTATATTATGTACTTATACATAAGTTTATGTTTAACATGTGTCCTTTAACATTTATTTTTCTCATTTCAAATCAGAGGTCCAGTGTGTGAATGAGACTCAGAAATATCTGCGTAAATTGATTCACGAGGTTGGACTAGAGCTGCGGACGTCTGCTGTCTGTTCTGGAGTGCGTCGTACACGAGACGGTCCCTTCAAAGTAGAGAACGCACTCACCCGACAACACTGGACTGCTAGCAGCATTATACAAGCTATTGCTCACTTTAGCAAGGTTACTCGCAAAATCAGAAAGTCAGGAATGTACAAGCAGACTGCTGGTCAATTGAACTCAAGCGCACAGGTCCAAGAGCAAACCAGAAGTCAAACTGAGCAAATAAATCAAGAGCATGTTGAACTCTCAAGCTCTACTTCTGATACAGTTGTGGACAGAGAGACACCTGTAACACTGAGTGAGGGGAGAACAAAACATTAAGTTAAACGAATCATCTGCCTCAATTAGGATTATTTGATTTCTGAGTTCTGAGACGTATTTATCTGTTCACTATAATTTATGAATTTGTTATACGATCATCATTGTGCATCATTAAAACTGTATTTTAGTTATGTTCTCAGTGTCATCATTGATAATATTTAGGTTGTGTGTGTACTTGTTTAGCTATACTTGTGAGGGCCAAATGTCCTCACTTAAATAGTGAAATATTATGACTTTTACATGTCCTAAAGTCTTATAAATCAGTCGAATCGTGTTTCGGTTTAAATATAGTGTCCTGCACAGTTTTCTGTGAAGGTTATGTCATGAGTAGGGCTAGGCCATAGAAAATATTATTAACCATGGGAGTCTATGTGCTCACTAATACAGTGAAACCTGTGTGATGATATGATATTTCCTGCTTTCAGGAAATCATCTGTTGTACAAGGACCGAAGACAAACGTATTGACGAAAATGTAATGTCTAAGTATCGGCTGTAAAGATATAGAACGCGTTTCCTAACTATAGTCGAACTTATTTCAAAAGTGGAACCCTTGTTCGCTTGATCCAATCCTGTACGGACATTTGTAATGAAGAACTCGTTCACTGTATAATAGAAATAGTGGGTAGAGAAAGGCTATTCGCATGAACCGAGTAGGGTTGTCAAAACGACGGGACTTGGTAGCCCAGAAATGATCTCTTAAGTAGTCAGGCATGATTAGTTAAAACCAAATATTTTAAATTTAACCGTTTTTAAAGTTTCTAAATTTCTATTCTCGGCTGTAAATAATTGTTCAGACCGCTGCAGAAGTAGCACATACTCGTGTGATACTGGTTGCTTTTTGTTGTTATTGTTTATTCTGGATGAGGCATTTCTGTAGTTCATTTGAGATTGCTGGTGAAAATTTGCAATCAAATCTTTAAAATATATATTTTTTTTAATAGGATACTGTTTTTAGGGTTCAAATATCCCCAGCGGCACAAAAAAAAAGCACCGAGATTTAAATGCGTTTCAATGTGGGATTCGGCTTTTTGAGCCGCCAGGCGCCCCCTAGGGGAAAACAACTTCTAGTAATCTTCTAGTAACCACTCTATTTTCCTTCTATCACCTTGCTTTCCAACCCTACGTTACCTTCTGTGGGTTATGTGTGTCATTCCTATTATCAGAGCATAAGACGTGTCGGTTTCCAGCCGTGTCGGTGATGCGAGGGCCAGTGCGTTGGGTGTTATGGGATGTGAAGGACACTCTGTTAAAGGTCCGGCGCTCGGTTGGAGAGAAGTACTGCAGCGAAGCAGAGCGAGCAGGACTCGAGCTGCCAGCTGCGCAGCTAGAAACTGCTTTCAGACAGGCTTACCGGCAGCAATCACGCCTATTTCCCAACTATGGCAGAGCTCAGGGCATGAACAGCCAGGTTTGGTGGACTGGACTAGTGAGGGACACTTTTGCCCGGTGTGCGGTAGATGACCCTGCTTTGCTGGATAGACTAGCCAACAACCTTTATCACAACTTTTGTGGACCAGAAAACTGGGAGGTAAGGGGTATTTGACTTCTCAGATATTTTTAGCCTTTAAAATAGTTATTTTTTCTTTCAAACTCAGTATTTTAAGCGGTTTTATTACTAATTCCAGAATATCCTGTAGGGGGCGCTCGTTCAATACACATCTCAATTGCCAATTATTGTCCTCAAAAATTACTTATTGAAATAGCTTAAATGTAGGCAAGTACATACTGTTATGTTGAAGTATGCTACAATGACTTTAAAATGAGGAAGGTGGAGTTTTATAATCTCAAATTGTCACCATCAGGTGTTTCCTGATTCTAATAGCACCCTCAAGTTCTGCACCGCTTTGGGACTCAAGCAAGGTGTTGTTTCCAACTTCGACAAGCGTTTGAAAGGGATCCTGAGGGGATGTGGACTTCTCACTCACTTCTCATTTCTCCTGACCTCAGAAGAAGCTGGGGTTGCTAAACCAGACCCTGCCATTTTTACCCAGGCACTGGTACGGTGTGGTGTTCCAGCCTCCAGTGTAGTTCATGTTGGGGACCATTATGTGAACGACTACCTGACCTCACGCTCATTGGGTATTCGAGGTTACCTGCTTGACAGACAAGTCTGTCATGGGCACCTTGATGTTCCTCCACAGCATAGATTACACAGCCTAGATGAACTACCAGCTCGATTAAAACAGGATGCAGACTGAAGAGTGCACAAATTATATCCAGTGCAGCTGATGATTATGTAATGTTGCTGCAGGGTTAAACTAATTTTTAAATGGACCATATTTTTTCCAGATGCACGTTTCATATGATGAAACAAGATGTAAGCCGAAATATCAAAATGTGGGACTGGAAAACAAAAAATCATGTTCTTTTAGAAGTTTAGATTTCATGAAATTGTAATATACTGCCAATACATTATATTTTATTGTTAATCTGCCAATAAATTATATATTGTTTGTGAAAATTGTCTGATTGTTATCCACTCATTTGTAGATATAGCATCTGGTAAAATACTGGTCAGATATAAGTCCCGAAATATAAAGCTTTGACTGATAGTCTCAGTCTCTCTCTCTCTCTCTCTCTCTCTCTCTCTCTATGAAGAGTTTATTTGCAAAAACAGATAACTCAGCTTTTTTACATTTTCAAGACAAAACATGATTTTTGAAAATTCTTAAAAATGGATGTTCTTGCAAATGAACTCTTCATATATATATATATATATATATATATATGCAGAAATTAATGATCAATTGTTAACTGATCAATTGACAGATAATAAATTGATTAGGATGTGTATATAGATTATTAAATAAATTAATCTATAGTTAAAGACAAAAACGCATAAAAAACTTATGTTTGAAACTAATGTTTTCTATAAACTCAGCAGATGGCGCTGTATCAAATGTCTTGTAGTGGACTGAATGAGGGACATTATTACTTTAAGTTGGTGTGACAGTTGAACTTTATGAATTTTCATGGTCCGATAAAATCAGCTGAAAAGCAAACAAAATTATTTATATAATCTAATTGTTTGGGGTTTTTTTTTTTTTTTACATCGTTGGCCGAATCAGAATATAAATTCTTCAGCGAAATAGTTCATACAATAACATTAAAGACAATAGGGGTAGTTTCTGTAGAGTGCTGATATCATTGTTTCAGCGCCGAGGCTGCTGTGGATGGATGGTGGAGAGGGAGATCACTTAACCCTAATACTCTTATACCTCCCCATCTGCTCCAGCAGATGCCAGCTATGGTTCGACATTAAAAGACTGACAAACTGGGGCAAAAGTGAGAATGGGAAAAAAATTTAATATGAAAATGATTATGCTCTTCAATTATTGTGGAATTTGCATACGATGAGAAGATTATGAAATGAGGGCAAACACCAGCAGGACACAGACGGTGAATAGTCGCTGTTCTCTGAGTGCTTCCTCAGGCGATGTTCACATACTCGACAACTGGAATACATCCTCTTTTGTGTTTCTATCTCGCTGCTCCGTAAGCGTGTTGTGTATATTGCTGGAGTTCCCTCAGCAGAGCGCTTAAAACAAAGCTGGCTTTAGAGGCTCAGCCAGTCGGCTCTGACGGGCTGTGCTGCAATCCAACTGAAAACCTTAATGGGATTGGGAAACCCATCAACAGAGGATCGTGGTAGAAGAAGAAAGGGAGAGGAGATCGAGGTTAAGAGCAGTTAAGATGAAATATGCGAAATACAGATGGAAGAAAGACAAAAATAAAGGCTCCAAAAGAAGAGAACAGAACCACTGTTTTGGGTTCCCCACAGAACCTTTCAGTGAACAGTTCCACTAAAGAACAATTTTATTTTATTTTATTTTAATCTAAAGAACTTTCTTCCACCATAAGGAACCTTTTGTGCTGTGGAAAAGTTCCATGGATGTTAAAGGCTCTTTACTGGCATCTATTTAGCAAGTAAGGGTTCCTTCCTGGGGCACTTCACTTGAGGGAAAAACTACTTGCTTTATAAATAAATAAAATAGAATAAAATATGTGGAGAGAATTGAAGCCAAAATAGGGTATGAGCACAGAAAGTAAATTACAAGCAAAAAATAAATAAAAATACTCACGCAATGTCCAACACACAGGCACTTTGCATCATGTGGTCACTCATGCGCAAGCTTAACTGCTCTCAGCCATGATCTCTAGGGACCTTCCCCTCATCTTACAAAAGGTCTAGCCAAACAAACAAATAAATAAATTTGCAAATAAGTAAATAAAGGAGCCGAGCTTTACCCGCAGCAAAAAGAGCACTCTGGCTCTTTGTTTGACCCTTTAAAGTATTCAGATGATGGAGGATACATCTGGACATAGCGGTTTATAACTTAGCAAGGAGGAAGTGTGCTTCATAAAAAGTTTGATGAAACGAGAAATTACGATAAGAAAGAATCAGGTCCAGTCCAAAATTTGCCACACATTGTGATATTTGGAAAAATATGCAAAATTAGACAAAAGAGGTCAAAACACTCAACAAAATGTCATACAGCCAAGCATGTGACAGTCTTATTGGAATCATCTAACTCTTGCCTTCATGCTTGACAGATGATCAGTGATAGTCAAGAAAACACCTCATTCTCCATATACAGAACAACCAAAATAATATTCCCACACATTATTTACACAAAGCATTTTTGCCAACATGAAACAAGACAGTATTTTAAAGAGAACGACGGATGGTGTGTACAGTATATCATACATAAATGTCAGTCAATAAGCAGTTAACCTGGTTTAAACAGGATTCAGTTGGAACAAAGCAAGAGATGCGACACTGAGCATCATCTCTAGTCTAAGGCCAATTCATCTGTTAGTCTATGAGTGTGACATCATCATAACGGATGACTGCAATTCCACATCTGGAAATTATGCAACGACTGCATGTTACAAAACTGTTCAGTCCGAAATTTCCAATGCTTACGTTACAAAAAAAAAAACATTTCATTTGATATATCTGAGGTTTAACACTCAATTACATACATTTTCTTTTCTGTCATTGCACTCATTCACTAATTTTTCGTGAATTTTATACGCAGTCCTTATACAATCAATCACATTTGTTTGTTTATATAATAAATGTTTATAATTAAGTTACATATCAGGATCAGTCACATAGATCAATAAATAAACATAGATCAATCATCCTGAATCTGTTCTTTCAGGCTGATCAAAATCATTCACATAGACAATAACTCAAATGTTGCCCATGCTAACAGCCTAAGTGTTTAATTTATCACTTGGATGACTTTTGGGATCATTATATCAAATATTTCATGAATCTTCACACAGTGATCAGACTTCAGTAAATGCCTCCACGATCTCATAACTGAACACGGCCAAATCTAAGCCCACCAAATCATTTTCTTTTTCTTTTCTTTTTTGTACTAGATCAGTCATTTGCCAGCTTCCGAGAAGGGTTTTGATTGAATAAAACATACAATTGCATATTTTATATTTGTACCAGCACCACATTTTGACATTCCAAAATAAAGATGTATATAAACCCTCTGACCGGGTCAATCAACATTTGTTTTATAACATGAGATTGGCAAAAGTTTGGGGACAGATAAGACAATGAGAACAAAATAAACATGGATTAAAATATTTCAGTGTAAAAGTTTCCATATATCTAATATAAGCATAAGTTAATAAGGACAGTGTGCATCAAATTGAATAATATCAATAATGATTTGAGCCTCTGTATGCATATGCATGCCCCAATAAACATGATAATGGTGCACTTTAGGATACAGTGAAGTGTTTTATTCCTCAAGTGAGTTATTCCACAAACATCCATCATGGAAAACAAAAGTGTAGATCTAAAGGTGACTGTATTCACAATGTGTTTGAAATGTACATCACACAAGTGCACAGTGAAATGTGTAATTATGTGATCCGACATACATGCATCCAATCATACCATATGTGAACATGCAGATGTTATGTGACGTCATACCTTGACTAAAAACAGTGAACATACTGAGGCTCCGTTTACAAACCATTTACCCTACTGATGTTGACAAATCTTTGATAGCACATTATAGGAACAAGCACTTTTTGTGCATGAAGAAAATATCGTGTTGGATTTGTGAATCTATGCATAACTTCAAGTTACATGTCAAAATTGTGAATTTTTTCACCATAGATTTCCAATATTTTTTTTTAAAAACATAAAAAATTTAAAGTGTTGTGTAAAATATATTATTTGTCCCTCAGAGCCAGCTATAGTGTCTTATGTTTGCTGTTAATCTATGAAAAGTTGTTTACGATTTTTTTTTTATCAACATTATAAGGAGATCAAGCTAAAATAAATTGGCAAAAGAGTCTGTTGTAGTTTTAATATTACTATGCTACCTGACTGACTTTAATGTTATCTCCCATTTTTTATCCATTAACGTGATACAGCAAATAATGTGATATTATATCCTTGTTAAAAAGTATATATTAAACTACTTTTTAGTGAGTTTCACATCCCATCAATGGCATATTATTAGTGTTTTTCTTATAATAACAGTATTTTAAAAGACAAAAACTGGGAGAGTGTTGTCTTATACATCTATAACGATATTTATAGCTTTAAGATAAGCTCTGTTAGTAAGAATGATTTCTCTAAAACCTCTCTCATAGTTTTCACTTTCAGATCAGTTTGTTTGCCCATCGATCTGTACCTTATTCCAAATGGCGCTGTCTCTACATCACTGGATCCTGTAGTTGAGTTCCATGTAGCTTGTTCTGAGTTCTTCTTTCAGAGTTTCTCAGTTTTTGAGTTCCATCTTTAACTCTTGTTATTGCTGTTGTTGTTCCAAAAATATCCTTTTCGGAATGACACAGTCTGTCTGAATGTCAAGTTCCATGTTTGATTGAGTTCTCCCACTGCCCACATCGAAATGCTCTCAATATGTGCTGCGCTTACCAGCTGTGCCAGTCTGAGAAACGCAGTCATAGCGAAGTCCAGGAGTAAGATGGAAGATTTTGTGGTCTCAATTTTAAGAGAGCACCTGCGTGAGCTCCAGAAAACGCTCGTCAAACCACTGCATGAGAAAAACACAAATGAAAAATAAAGGCATTAAATCATTGCAAGCAATGTAGAAACCTTTTTGTTCACATAATAAGATTCTAGGAATAGGGAAAGCAGAGGGGTTTGATCAATCTACTCCAAAACACTTTAGAAATTAATACCTTGTGCATAAGGAACATTTTCTGATGAGACGAGAAGACAAGAAGATGGAAGTGAAGAGAAAATTGACAAAACATACACATATGTAAGACAAACATGACACAGTGTTTTACTTCAAACTGATGACTGTCATAATGACATAATGTATTGATATGTTACTGTGGAAATATTGTGTATTTCTATTACCTTTTATGTTATTTACTCAATATGGTATTATCTTACTCAAAATATTATGTATAATCATGAAAGTAATCAATATACTAATCAATATGTTTAGTTATTCTCAATACTGGATGTCTTAATGAGGATTGTATGTATGAGGGCCCTTCCATTGGGCAGTGTCAGTGGTTTACATTGGATTGTACCAGTGAACTTGAATAACCCAATGAACTTTGGGTGATTTCCAAGAGGTTGACAGTAACGAGTAAACAGATTTGATGTATGTCTCATGGGACCACTGCCAACCAATGGGAAGCGGCAAAATGAAAGTTTTTAAAAAATGGCTGATTTGGCCAAATTCCACCATTAAAAGATGGACCAGGTGTGCTAGTAATAAATTGTGGCAAACCAGACAGGCATAACCAATAAAAAACCGGAACTACCAACTTTGGTAAGAGAAAAAGGGCATTGAAGATTGGCTCCGCGACACAACAGAAACAGCCACAGTTCTATCTAACAATTAGAAATGCCTGACATGCCTGACGAAGTATGTAACAACATCCTGTTGACAAATCTAATTAAAGGTTTGCAATACTCTGTCAACAAGCATCACTGTGAGCAGACTGGCAGAGATAACTGAGGGTATTTGTATGGACAAAATTCCAACAATTCCATTTCTAGTTGCGTAATTATGTCTGGGGATATTCAGTTCCTCCAGTGATTACACATAATCTGCCCACTAAGACAAGGAACATATGCTCACAACATAACATGAAATATGCTACCAGGCTAAAGTTTAGATACACTTGACTGAATTGTTTTTAAAAAATCATTTCATTTTAAAACTTACATTTTTGAAAACAGTTTTGTAGATTTCTACATGTGATTTTTCTTAAGAACAAAATCGTATTTATTTACTGTTCAAATGTTTGGGATCAGTAATGTTTTTTGAAAGCAATTAATACTATTATTCTGCAAGGACAGTAGACGGGAAAGACTTTTAAATTGTTACAAAAGATTTCCATTTGCAATAAATGCTGTTCTTTTGAACTTTCTATTCATCAAAGAATCCTAACAAAAAAGTATAATGGTTTCCAAAAAAAACTATATCTATAAAAATATATATTCATGATAATAATAATTAGAAGAAATGTTTCTTCAGAACTAAATCAGCATATCAGAATGATTTCTAAAGGATCATGTGACACTGAAAACTGACTGGACTGAAAAATTCAGCTTTGCATCGCAGAAATAAATTACATTTTGAAATATATAAAATACAAAACTTATTTTAAATGGTAATAATATTTAACAACAGTGCTGTTTTTACTGTATTTTGATTAAATAAACATGGCATGTTTAGCATAAGAGACTTCTTACAAAAAAATAAAACCGTAAATAATAAATAGGTGTGTCCAAACTGGCAGCGTTTATCTACATCTTTCAAAATTCAAAGAAAAAAGGGTAGAAGAACAGTTTTCAATCTTTTTAACTTAACTATGAGTTAGACAAAAGAACCAATTAAAAGCACTGACACATTTTATGCCCTACAAATTTCAAATAAAAGTTTATTAGCCTATGTTTCACTATGACCAACTATTAGTCTCATGATCATTGACAGTCTTAGGACAGTGACAACAGATGGCTAAACTAACAGCTTAAACCCTTGAGCAAAGACAAATCATAGGCCATTAAAAGTTAAAGGCCTCACGCATATGCTGGTCTCAGTATGCAAACACCCCCTGTTGCTGATCATAATTAGACACCGCATGACACTTAACACATGACACTACAGCTCAGCAAAAAGCTGTGTAAAAATGGAAATGTAGCACCAGAATACCTGTTTCTGAGTGACAGCAGGATGTCCCACCCGTCAAAATACTCCTAGGCTTCTCCGACCAACACGAAATGGTGTTACCTCGCCCACAACCACCCCGTCTCCACCAACAACTACAGAGACAATGTGTGAACTCTACAAATGACCTCTTTCTCCTTCCACAAAAAAACTGTATTGCACAGTTAATTCAACAAAGACAGATATCAAACCAAACAAATAACCTGCTCTTAGGAAATTACGATATATGCTAGTATACATAATCAGATTTCAAAAATTGAGCACTTGTTATTAACTGTTTTCAACATTGATAATAATAAGAAATGTTTCTTGAGCATTAAGTTAGCATATTAGAATGATTTGTGAAGGATCATGTGACACTGAAGACTGGAGTAATGACATCTTTGCCGTCACAGTAATAAATTACATTTTAAAGTTACAGATATACAGGTAAATGAGTACATTTAAATGCGTGCTAAATGAATAATACTCACTTTAGTAAAGTGCAGAGCAGCATGAGTAGAACACTGCCCACTACACACAACACCAGCATGGTGGCCACGGTCTGCTGCCTGTGGTTAGACGCCACCACAGCCAAGAGATCTGCATGTTCGCATCGCATACCTACAAAGCCAGGATGACATCTACACAAACAAGACTGACTTATTATAATTGAAAAAGAGGGCTTTATAAAACTAAAGCCAAATATGAAAATATGCATGGGAAAACATGAGTATTCAATAGATGTTAGGTAAAAGCATTTCATTCCAAAATGAGGAATCTGCCAGTATCATGCTCATAAAATCAATCAAATTAAAATTGACTATAATTCATTTGACATTTTGTGGTGAACTATGACATACGGATGTGGATACAGAGAAAACAATAAATTCCCTGACAACATTAGGACTCATACCAACTCAGACACAAGCACCAACACAGATTTGAATACTGCTATTCTGCCACATTTATACACGGAAACACAATTTAGGACAAAACATGCTTGTCTTGACAAGGACAGCTTAACAAAAACGCTGTCATTTATCCAAGTCAGTCAGCAATCAAAATGCATGTCAGACCGTTTAGCCGTTTAATCTCATTATTATGTAAAAATACAAAATTAATTTGTTTTTAAAATCTGACATCAACTACAATCATAGAATTAGGATTTCTGGAATCTTCTGGATATTTAATTTTTTATATCTTAATCTTTTTCTTCAGTGATCAAGATTCAAAGCATTTGATTTCATATAAAAACTGCCATAGCAATGCTGACAGAGACAGCATTAAATAAAACGGCACTTATCCAGTCTCTATACCCTATAGCGACTAAAAATATATGGCAGGAAATAACGCAGGAAAAACACATGGAAAAAAATTTATATTCAGTTTGAAAAAAGACCATCTTCGAACTTACACGCATGCAGGTGTTTCCTCCAGTATGAGAAAGCGGCATGTGCCATGAAAACAGAAGTGGCTGTGGGAGTCCGGGCAGTCATCGAAGTGAGAGTGGACAGCGGCTACTATAAATTCTTCAAGAACAGAATAAACAGAAGCTGGGTTTAATATGGACATAAATAACAATTGCTTGTTTAATAAAATATATATAAAGATCTATGGAAGAATTACTTAAAAATGTATTTGCAAATGTTATGCCTGATGACCAATAATAATACCACTGCCCATTATTTCAGTTCTATCATGACAACTCTCAGAAAATTTTAGCATGGTGATGGATATGACAACGTTAATGTATTTGGTCTTGGCAGAACAGATCTGCTACGCTGCTGAATTGCTGCTGCTGTTGGTTATTGCTGTTGTTGTAGATTATTGCTGCTGCTAAGTAAGTACAGGAACTTGCTACTGCCAATACGGTGCTGTGAATATTTAAGACATACTGCTGCTGCATAAGCAGCATTTTTAATAACCAGTAGCAGATCTATACAGGTGGAGCTGGGGAAGGTGGAGGGTTTCAGAGCAAATCTTCCGGGACACACCAAGCCGACTGTTGTCGCCTAAACTGTCCATATCAGCAGCTATAAATAGTATATGTTCGCCATTCAAAAGGAGAAACCAAAACTAGGATATACGAGATATACGCAGATATACGAAACGTAAACAAAGCAGCGCTTGCTTACCATTTTGAATATCAGTTACGTTGATAACTTTGTTAATTTTAAGCGGGTCATGTTGTTATGAAAATATTCACATATTGGAATGCTTGGGAAAGACCAAGTAACATTAGAACGGCCTTCTGTCTGTGCCGCCTTCATTTACTTACTCATTTTCATCACTTTTGCTTTATTCTCAGGCACTGACTCGTTCGCTAAACTGAGCATCAAATCAGAGTTCTCATTCGCACCAACATGTTGAATCGGGCAAAGTGCTGCTGACATGAGGAACACAACAAACAAACTAGCCCGACAGACGCTCACCGATGGCCAACCGTCGGCTTGGTGTGTCCCAGGCTTAAAAGCATGCTGCGAAATGCTCTAGTGGATGCTAACCAGCTATTTAAATGTAAAGCAGCAAGCTTATTGGCTGTGTATGCAACATAAACCAATCAGATTATGCCCAGTAGTTTAAAGCTGTGAATATCATAATTTTGCATTAAAGGGGTCATATGATGCGATTTCAATTTTTCCTTTCTCTTTGGAGTGTTACAAGCTCTTGGTGCATAAAGAAGATCTGTAAAGTTGCAAAGACTAAAGTCTCAAATCCAAAGAGATATTCTTTATAAAAGTTAAGAGTTAACCACGCCTACCTAAAACGGCTCGTTCTAACACACCCCCACATATCTACCTCACTATGTGGGAAGATTTGCATAACGCCGCCCAAATGTTCACACAAAGAAAGAAGGCGTAACTTTTATTCTCACTGTAGTATTGTTGCCGCTGCCGCCATGTCGTGAAGACGCTGTGTGCTTCGTTGTGAAAGCGAAACTACTTTGTTTGGTCTTCCAAAAGAGGACGATATCCGCTTCGTCACGCCTAGAGCTGATCTGTGCTGGTCGCTGATAGTGTTGGGTCGTATCATTGGCTCCGCGACACAACAGAAACAGCCACAGTTCTATCTAACAATTAGAAATGCCTGACGATGCTGACAAAGTATGTAACAACATCCTGTTGACAAATCTAATTAAAGGTTTGCAATACTCTGTCAACAAGCATCACTGTGAGCAGACTGGCAGAGATAACTGAGGGTATTTGTATGGACAAAATTCCAACAATTCCATTTCTAGTTGCGTAATTATGTCTGGGGATATTCAGTTCCTCCAGTGATTACACATAATCTGCCCACTAAGACAAGGAACATATACTCACAACATAACATGAAATATGCTACCAGGCTAAAGTTTAGATACACTTGACTGAATTGTTTTTAAAAAATCATTTCATTTTAAAACTTACATTTTTGAAAACAGTTTTGTAGATTTCTACATGTGATTTTTCTTAAGAACAAAATCGTATTTATTTACTGTTCAAATGTTTGGGATCAGTAATGTTTTTTGAAAGCAATTAATACTATTATTCTGCAAGGACAGTAGACGGGAAAGACTTTTAAATTGTTACAAAAGATTTCCATTTGCAATAAATGCTGTTCTTTTGAACTTTCTATTCATCAAAGAATCCTAACAAAAAAGTATAATGGTTTCCAAAAAAAACTATATCTATAAAAATATATATTCATGATAATAATAATTAGAAGAAATGTTTCTTCAGAACTAAATCAGCATATCAGAATGATTTCTAAAGGATCATGTGACACTGAAAACTGACTGGACTGAAAAATTCAGCTTTGCATCGCAGAAATAAATTACATTTTGAAATATATAAAATACAAAACTTATTTTAAATGGTAATAATATTTAACAACAGTGCTGTTTTTACTGTATTTTGATTAAATAAACATGGCATGTTTAGCATAAGAGACTTCTTACAAAAAAATAAAACCGTAAATAATAAATAGGTGTGTCCAAACTGGCAGCGTTTATCTACATCTTTCAAAATTCAAAGAAAAAAGGGTAGAAGAACAGTTTTCAATCTTTTTAACTTAACTATGAGTTAGACAAAAGAACCAATTAAAAGCACTGACACATTTTATGCCCTACAAATTTCAAATAAAAGTTTATTAGCCTATGTTTCACTATGACCAACTATTAGTCTCATGATCATTGACAGTCTTAGGACAGTGACAACAGATGGCTAAACTAACAGCTTAAACCCTTGAGCAAAGACAAATCATAGGCCATTAAAAGTTAAAGGCCTCACGCATATGCTGGTCTCAGTATGCAAACACCCCCTGTTGCTGATCATAATTAGACACCGCATGACACTTAACACATGACACTACAGCTCAGCAAAAAGCTGTGTAAAAATGGAAATGTAGCACCAGAATACCTGTTTCTGAGTGACAGCAGGATGTCCCACCCGTCAAAATACTCCTAGGCTTCTCCGACCAACACGAAATGGTGTTACCTCGCCCACAACCACCCCGTCTCCACCAACAACTACAGAGACAATGTGTGAACTCTACAAATGACCTCTTTCTCCTTCCACAAAAAAACTGTATTGCACAGTTAATTCAACAAAGACAGATATCAAACCAAACAAATAACCTGCTCTTAGGAAATTACGATATATGCTAGTATACATAATCAGATTTCAAAAATTGAGCACTTGTTATTAACTGTTTTCAACATTGATAATAATAAGAAATGTTTCTTGAGCATTAAGTTAGCATATTAGAATGATTTGTGAAGGATCATGTGACACTGAAGACTGGAGTAATGACATCTTTGCCGTCACAGTAATAAATTACATTTTAAAGTTACAGATATACAGGTAAATGAGTACATTTAAATGCGTGCTAAATGAATAATACTCACTTTAGTAAAGTGCAGAGCAGCATGAGTAGAACACTGCCCACTACACACAACACCAGCATGGTGGCCACGGTCTGCTGCCTGTGGTTAGACGCCACCACAGCCAAGAGATCTGCATGTTCGCATCGCATACCTACAAAGCCAGGATGACATCTACACAAACAAGACTGACTTATTATAATTGAAAAAGAGGGCTTTATAAAACTAAAGCCAAATATGAAAATATGCATGGGAAAACATGAGTATTCAATAGATGTTAGGTAAAAGCATTTCATTCCAAAATGAGGAATCTGCCAGTATCATGCTCATAAAATCAATCAAATTAAAATTGACTATAATTCATTTGACATTTTGTGGTGAACTATGACATACGGATGTGGATACAGAGAAAACAATAAATTCCCTGACAACATTAGGACTCATACCAACTCAGACACAAGCACCAACACAGATTTGAATACTGCTATTCTGCCACATTTATACACGGAAACACAATTTAGGACAAAACATGCTTGTCTTGACAAGGACAGCTTAACAAAAACGCTGTCATTTATCCAAGTCAGTCAGCAATCAAAATGCATGTCAGACCGTTTAGCCGTTTAATCTCATTATTATGTAAAAATACAAAATTAATTTGTTTTTAAAATCTGACATCAACTACAATCATAGAATTAGGATTTCTGGAATCTTCTGGATATTTAATTTTTTATATCTTAATCTTTTTCTTCAGTGATCAAGATTCAAAGCATTTGATTTCATATAAAAACTGCCATAGCAATGCTGACAGAGACAGCATTAAATAAAACGGCACTTATCCAGTCTCTATACCCTATAGCGACTAAAAATATATGGCAGGAAATAACGCAGGAAAAACACATGGAAAAAAATTTATATTCAGTTTGAAAAAAGACCATCTTCGAACTTACACGCATGCAGGTGTTTCCTCCAGTATGAGAAAGCGGCATGTGCCATGAAAACAGAAGTGGCTGTGGGAGTCCGGGCAGTCATCGAAGTGAGAGTGGACAGCGGCTACTATAAATTCTTCAAGAACAGAATAAACAGAAGCTGGGTTTAATATGGACATAAATAACAATTGCTTGTTTAATAAAATATATATAAAGATCTATGGAAGAATTACTTAAAAATGTATTTGCAAATGTTATGCCTGATGACCAATAATAATACCACTGCCCATTATTTCAGTTCTATCATGACAACTCTCAGAAAATTTTAGCATGGTGATGGATATGACAACGTTAATGTATTTGGTCTTGGCAGAACAGATCTGCTACGCTGCTGAATTGCTGCTGCTGTTGGTTATTGCTGTTGTTGTAGATTATTGCTGCTGCTAAGTAAGTACAGGAACTTGCTACTGCCAATACGGTGCTGTGAATATTTAAGACATACTGCTGCTGCATAAGCAGCATTTTTAATAACCAGTAGCAGATCTATACAGGTGGAGCTGGGGAAGGTGGAGGGTTTCAGAGCAAATCTTCCGGGACACACCAAGCCGACTGTTGTCGCCTAAACTGTCCATATCAGCAGCTATAAATAGTATATGTTCGCCATTCAAAAGGAGAAACCAAAACTAGGATATACGAGATATACGCAGATATACGAAACGTAAACAAAGCAGTGCTTGCTTACCATTTTGAATATCAGTTACGTTGATAACTTTGTTAATTTTAAGCGGGTCATGTTGTTATGAAAATATTCACATATTGGAATGCTTGGGAAAGACCAAGTAACATTAGAACGGCCTTCTGTCTGTGCCGCCTTCATTTACTTACTCATTTTCATCACTTTTGCTTTATTCTCAGGCACTGACTCGTTCGCTAAACTGAGCATCAAATCAGAGTTCTCATTCGCACCAACATGTTGAATCGGGCAAAGTGCTGCTGACATGAGGAACACAACAAACAAACTAGCCCGACAGACGCTCACCGATGGCCAACCGTCGGCTTGGTGTGTCCCAGGCTTAAAAGCATGCTGCGAAATGCTCTAGTGGATGCTAACCAGCTATTTAAATGTAAAGCAGCAAGCTTATTGGCTGTGTATGCAACATAAACCAATCAGATTATGCCCAGTAGTTTAAAGCTGTGAATATCATAATTTTGCATTAAAGGGGTCATATGATGCGATTTCAATTTTTCCTTTCTCTTTGGAGTGTTACAAGCTCTTGGTGCAATGTTATTTTTAGCAGCGTAATATGACCCCTTTAATGACCCATCAGCCTGCGCCATCTAGAGTTTCATGACAGAACTTGGCATTTCATCATAAATTTGTGAACAGCACATAAGATTACTACATCATTACTGACCCCACTTTAACACAAACAGAATTATCTACTAATATTACATTTCCAGCCTTTATTATCATCAAGGCTAGAGCCAAATTAGTGATGTTTTGTGGAAGGCACTGGTGGAAACTGAAGAAGTGGAAGGAAGAAAAGAAATTCCAAGTTCTTAGCCAATCAGTAAATTGTATATTTAAATTTATATTTAAAATATAAAAATCATTTTATATTATCTGGAAGATCACAGCCCTTTAGATTTTATTTTTTCAAGACTTGCCGGTTTCTCAGACTCTATCCTCCCTAAGGCACACTTTTGATCTAAAGAAAGTGCAAAAGCAGACATGGTGTAAGACAAGAAAAAGTATTTTATTTTTTCAAGACTTAGCCAGGACTACCGGTCAAGATCTGAGGGGCTTTCTTGAAATTGACAGATTCCCGTTTCTAATCATTGTGAGCTTTGTCTACAGCAGGGGTGTCAAACTCAGTTCCTGGAGGGCCGCAGCCCTGACGGCCCTCTAGGAATTGAGTTTGACACCCCTGGTCTACAGGATAAAAACTGTGTATAATGAATAAAAAAATCTATTTTTAATGGACAATGACTAAAATCTTCTGTCTTTGTTTTAGAAGCCTACTATTACCATGTGTCCACTTCTAGCATTTTTTTATGAATTGAGGACAAAATAGAATCTAAACTGTTTTTTTTTTTTTTTCAAAATACAGTCAATGAAAATACTTAAAGTTGTGATGAAACATAAGTAACAACATATTTATTGCGTATTCTAGCACACATCTAAGTGTAAAAGATTATCGAAAAGAACAAATGTAGGATGGGGGCTTGGTTCTATCCGTCGGTTGTTGATAGGATTTTGAGATGTGACCACTGCACTGAAAAATTAATACACTATTGCAGATGATTGTTGAGGGGCAGGGTTAGCAGACAAAATGATTGGCGGTGTCTGTCATACATCACCATTAAGAAGTCTGTCATTTTCATGGGAAGATCAAGTTTTGACACATTGATTAAACATTACAAGGACAAAAAAAAGTCAAAAAGAAAAAACATCTACATGGATGAATAATTCACAATAGGATCTATATCTGTCAAACTTAGAAAAAGTTGACAACCACTAGACGTCAAACTAATTATTATATAATCCTAAATATTAAATGTTCATTTTATATAAATTAAACATTTGAAATATTTTCTGTTTAATTTCTGAGGCTGCAGTCTAACATTTAATATATATATTCCATATTCATGGAATATATGAATTCTTATTCAGAAAAATACACATTGGATTTCAGTCTATGAAAGCCAAAATGAGTTGAGCATAAAGGAAAAGGCAGACAGAGCATACTTTTGACACGTGTGGTAGTAGTGGTTGTCGTCGTGCTGGAGGTGGTTGTTGTGGTAGTTGTTGTTGTGGTGGTTGCAATGGTCGTTGTTGAGTTAGAATTCTCTTGCACCTGCCCATATGTAAAAAGGGAGCCTACAAATAAAACACAGCAGCACATATAAAAAAAAAGTACTACAATGAAACTAATATTGTTGAGAACAGCTAAGTAGATTAGGATGAGGTGTTCAAAACTATTCAAATACAACTGCTACTGACTCTGTGACATCTAGTATTGTGAAAAGCTTACCCAAATGTGAAAATGAGGATCCAACAAAGTCAAAAATTGCCAGACTCATGACCATTATAGCAATGAGAAAACAGCGGAACAACAGCATCACACACTAGAGAGAAAAAGGCTTGAGTGGCGTACAGCGCAAATGAGAAATAGCTACTTAAAACCCACTTGCTTTAGACTCAGAGATCAATTAAAATGCCCTGGAACATCAGTGGGAGTAACTGACTTCTGACCTTTAGTCTATTTTAAGAGCTGCTAGAGAAAGACTGGGATAAATTAAAGTGGATTTGTGATGCGGATCTCTCCGCATACACAGGTAAGACACTGCCGAAGGAATCTTTGTCATGGCGTGCTTAATTCACTCGTACATTTACAGAAAATGGCAGAACCACCACAAATCACAAAATGTATCACTCTGCTCCAAAAGTTACCTAGCAAGAGAGTTTTAAGGCATCTTATATGCGTAGAATTGCACTGCAATGAGCCAAGTGAAAAAAAATCCACCATGACAGTTGAGTTAAGAAAATGTTTATTATAAATAAACGTAATTTAATCAATACTGAAATTTCTGATATGCTTATTAGAGTATTGTACCATTAGCGTAGCAATACACTAATACCAAATTACTGTGAACAATTAGTCGAACAACCCTTGCAGAGAGCTATCTGTACAGGGGTTAGAGTTGCTGTCTACATCGTACATCGTCTACATCAGAAACGAGTGATGGAAATGGCAAATTGCGAATAAAAATCCCTTCATTCGCAAAAAAGTTGTTACGCTCGCTTGAGGTGGTTTTTGACTAGTGCGAAAAAGGGTTAATGCGAATAAAAGGAGATGGAAACGCATTTGCCGAGTAAATTCCTCCATACACATCAAAAAAGTCATGTGACTGCGCTATGGGATGGCAAAACCTAATCAGTGGACCCAGGGCCGCTGCTGGCCAAATGGGTGCCCTAAGCAGAATAGTATTGTTGTGCCCCCTCCTTCAAAAAAAAAAAAACAAAAAAAAAACACCTACTATAAGGGGTCAAAATAGAACTTTAATAGAACAAAAAAGCTGAATAAATAAGCTTTCCATTGGTGTATTGTTTGTTAGGATAGGACAATATTTGGCCGAGATACAACTATTTGAAAATCTGGAATCTGAGGGTGCAAAAAAAATCTAAATATTGAGAAAATCGTCTTTAAAGTTGTCCAAATGAAGTCCTTAGCAATGCATATTACTAATCAAAAATTAAGTTTTGATATATTTACAGTAGGAAATTTACTAAATATCTTCATGGAACATGGATCTTTACTCATGATTTTTGGTATAAAAGAAAAATCGATAATTTTGACCCATACAATGATTTTTTGGCTAGTTCTAAAAATATACCCAAGCGACTTAAGACTGGTTTTGTGGTCCAGGGTCACAAATATACTTAAGACCTCTCAATCGATTTAATGTTAAATGCTATTCATATTAATACATCCCGAGTTTGAGTTAATTTCACACTGAAATTGGTTTAATATATGTAGGCCAATATTTTTGCCGTTCAAGTTCAAGAAGTGCCGTTCACATCAAATCAACGTCGTTTCATGTTTTTTAAATCAGTTTGATTTGCATGTTTGACCTGTCTTTTGATGTCAATCTGATGTCTTTTCAACATAATTTGCCCACTGGGTTGTGCTTGGACCCCAATTATCCCAGCTTGGAGCTATAATTTTTTTTAAAGATTGACAGTCTGCAAAAAGTAAAGTTAAACTTTTTAAGTAAAGGCCACGCATACTGATACAACATCTGTCTAATGTTCATTCTTGTGCCACTAAAATGACTTGAAAGAGAGTCTGGTACCTCAAGGCATGTTCTTATTCTTTGTGTAAACGTCTTATAACGTTTTAGTGTCCACATGCCATGCAGCGATAACAATTAAATCATAAATACATTTATAAATTGACTAGATTAAATTCTTGTCGGAGCATTGTTAAGTTCGACATATTTGCTGCATAAAAAGAGTTGTGGAGTTTGAACCTGGTCACACCAACCCCATTCTTCCTCCTTCACCCTTCATCAATCAATATTTTAAATAAAATATATTCATTTTCAACAGAAAAATAAATTCCTGGTAGTAAGCATTTGTTTCTTCTGTGCAACACAAAAGGTGATATTTTAAAGAATGCTGGAAACCAAATAGTTTTGATGACCATTCACTTTCATTGTAAGGACAAAAAACACTGAGACATTTCTCAAAATATCTAGGCCTACATGTAAAGAAAGTAAGTCACAACGTTTTGGACCAAGATGAGGGTAAATAATTAATGACAGAATTGAACCCTTTGTTACCATTGCAAGGGTATTCCTACTGAGGGTTTTCTTACCAGCTGCCGTTCCTTAACCATCATTGTACCAAAACCACTTACTGAGATAATGGGACACTTATTACTGGAAACCTTGCCTATATGCTTGAAGAATAAAACAGGTGCTTGCAATACAGATGCAATCACTCCGTCATTAAAAGTAGCTATTTATGGGGCATCAAGTCAAGTCAAATCAAATCAAATTTATTTGTAAAATTGTTTGCACAAGAAATTCGTACTGTTATGTTAATGCTTTACCATAGAGCATCCTGCATCAGGCAGGTTTAAAAATGCCCAGTCATGATCTAATGCATAAACATTTGCTTAATATTAAAAGCCCAGAAAGCAACAACACACATTATGTCCAGCTGATTTTAAAATTCCTTCAATCTTTTTACAGAATTTCTCTGAATCTGTTTGCTGAGTTAAGAACTTGCTTTCATTGTAGAAACAAAGCCATAAAAGATGGACGCTAAAGAATGGCTCTATATTTAAACTAAGCTCTGTTAACCTTGACAGGAGCAAGACTACTGAGCCAAAGAAGCTGCTAGACAAAAAAGGACAGCAAACCACTGTTTCTTCAGTGCCTTGGATAAACACAGCACATTCTTCATACTATCAAGCTAAAAAATCTGTACAACAAAGCAGAATAATTATATAACATTAGTCTGTCATTACTAATCAGGAGAGAAGTGGACCCCTAATATTGTTTTTAATACTGATGACTAGAGTGTCAAATCACGATGCTAAAATTATAATATAAAACACTACTGGAAAATCACATGCACAACATAAAATAACTGTAAAAGTTTATTCACAGCTCTCCGATTCAGTTCAACCTCTGAATTAAAAAGATTCTGAGAGTTTGACTAAGTTTCCACTTGAGGCAATGTGGGTTATTTAGGCTAAACTTTTTCATACGTTTAACTCTAATATTTTGCTTCATTAATTGACGTATTATTTACATTTCAGTTACTTAATAAAAAATAATGCCAGTAAATTGAATGAACACAACATCAAACACTTTTACTCACCGGTGAGAAGGAATATTGTATCCCAAAAAGCACGATACATCATTATAAGCGTTTATGTGACTTGCTGGTGAAGGATTTGCAGCGTCGTCTCTTTATTTTAAATCATTTATCTTTGCCAACATAGATGAAGGCACGCTCGTATTCTTTAGATTGGACAATATTATTGATAGTCCGTTGCACAGGTTAGAAATCTGACTTCCATAGTAAAACTGTGTATGTCTTCCATCATAGTTTCATGTGTCCTGCTCGACAAACGACGCCATGCCACGACTCAGGTATTTTGAACTTGACGTCAAACTTGAGCAACGCCGTTTACCACTGACGTCATATGAAGCCCTAACTATATATATTTATTTCTAATTCACTATCACGAGATAAGAGGTAAAACATTGTTAACTACAAAACTACGTTACTACTAATAATCACTTCTAGCACAGAACCCTCTCCACACCCTTGACATCCTTCTGTTGTGCGCGCGTGCGTTGATGGAGATCTGATAGTGTTTTTCTCGATGTAAGTGATGTAATAATTATTTTTCTTTTTTTAAGTATGTAAAAAAAATGTGACTGCGTTGATATTCAGAACTAACTACAGAGTGAATTAAGTTTTAAAATCATTGTTAATCGTTTACTAGAAATGCGTGAGATACAGCTCCTTATTATTGGTCAGTTATTTCTTTAGAGGGAGTAGGGTCCTGGTTACACTGACCTGGCAACATCTTATCTATATTTCTATTGTCATAAATGTTAGAAGTGGCGTGGCTTCTTCTAATCCACTCCCACAGGTAGGCATATTGCCTTACCTAGTTAAAATGATTCAAGACTGGATTGATTTGGTTGATCGCTCTTAGTGGTCTGCTGTTACAACACTTAAGGGGAAGAACCCAAATGTCCACAGAGGTCTTAGGTCAGTTATGCATTTCTTTGTGTTACCTAAACTGATCTCAAGAGCATTTTTTTTAGCTGATCCAAAGAATGTATTAAATGCTAATTTATTAATAGGTCAACCAAAAACCTATTCCTTAAACTTTTTTGTTCCAGTGCAAAATTCAAAAGTGCCAAAATATGATCATGTTATGCTGCCCCCTAATGGAATGTATGGATAGGCTTAATATTATTACTGCTGTTCTATACCATAAACATTTAAGTAGCCTACATGTGATGATTGAATGTAAAACAAGCTAAATGTATTTATTTCTAAAAAAAAAAATAAATAATAATAATAATAATAAATAAATAAAAATAACACGTAAATATTCCGTTTTACTGTACCTACACAGTTATATTTATATTCCGATAGGTGGAGCTGAACTACAGTTTAATTCGATCTAATTTTCTTTCAAATGGACTTGGACTTTCATGTGGACATAGTGCCAATGTATAGTTTGTAAAGAGCAGGATAGATTAATTCAACAGGAGTTCTCAAGAGAATTCATATACAAAAAATCTTTTACAACATTGTTTTATCTAGTCAAGAGGGTGGTTGGTTAAACTATTCTGAGGTTACTTATTATTAGCTGTAACATTTGTAGACGTGTCTCATAGTCTCGAACTCTCTTTTCTACGCACCTTTCTCAGAGCATCAGTGTCTCATTTAATGGCGAGCACAAACTGACAACTACCTTCTTTATTCTTGGATTTCATCATCTGGATTCTTTTTCTCAAAGCAATATTAATACATATAAAGAGGACAGCATGACCACAAAGGAGAAGAAGGTAGACTGTTTATTGCTGGTGTTGTTTTTAGTCAGATTTTTGTTTTTAAATTAAATAAATAAGTTGTGAGTTTCACTGTTAAGTCACATATAACTGCTACTAATAATTCCATTTGAATAAAATATAATTTTTAATAATACTAAATAATAATATTAGTTTTAAATACATTTAAAACAAATTTGTAGAGCACATCATTGGACTTTTAAAAAATACCTTCCACAGGTCTACACATAACGTTGACACTTAGAAACTAAATGTTTAATAGTAAATCAATTTAATAATTTAATTGTAGTTATTTTTGATGTGAAGTTGATTTCTTTGTTTTGTCGCATTAAATGCCTGTTATTGTTAGTTTATTTGTCTACACAGGGTCATGCATACACTTTGGTATTAATGGTGACCTCTACAGCTATTGGGGGAACTCTACAATATGGATACAACCTGGCCATAATGAATGCACCGACTGTTGTAAGTGTTTCATCGACTTTGTGTTGTGAAAGAGTAAAAATGTTTAAATTAATTTCATATTAGTTGTCTCTGTGTCTGTTCAGGCCAGTTACCAGTTTTCTGTTCTGTATTCCTTCCTGCAGTTCATTCAAAACTTTGTCAATGAGACATTTCTGGAGCGATGGGGAATACAGTTGGGGGTTTACGAGCTCACGCTGATATGGACCTTTATTGTTTCCAGTTTCTCATTGGGAGGCTTTATTGGGGCCCTGATAGCAGGGCCAATGTCAGTACGTTTCGGGAGGTATGGTTAATCTTGTTGTTATACAATATAATTTACATGATAAAGTTCATGTTCCATGCAAATTGTTTTATTTATATTTATTTAGACTTGATGATTTAAATGTAAAAAAATTAGTAAACTTTAAATAAGTAATAAATCTTGAAAGTATGCCCTGTTATGTTCTTGTTTCCAAGGAAGAAGACTATGTTGCTGAACAATGTCTTTCTCTTATCAAGTTCATTGCTTGCATTGTTAAGCCGAACAGCAAAGTCATTTGAGATGATTATCATCTCCAGATTTTTGGTTGGCATAAATGCAGGTACTGTGTATATATTTTACCTGCAAATGCAGTTTCATGGACCCTTTATATTTTGCCATTGAGATTACTAGTTTCTTCCTGGTATTATTATAAACCATATTCTCTGTTTCTATTCAGGCATCAGTATGAATGTACAGCCCATGTATTTTGGTGAGAGTGCACCGAAGCACTTACGAGGGGCTGTGTCCCTGTCCTCAGCTGTCTTCACTTCTTTTGGTCTGGTGTTGGGACAGGTGGTCAGTCTGAAGTAAGTTATATATTTGACGCATCTCTTACGACGCTAATGAGAGCAATTACCATTTCCTTATGTAATGTGAAGAATATTTTTAAATGTATTGAGTACTTTATGAGGTGCATTGAAAATATGTAACATGCCAATGTTATTTTTTGCCCAAATTAAATAGTCAAGCATGACTGAAATGACTGATTTTAAAATGCCTGTATTTTTTTCAGAGAGTTGTTAGGTAGTGAGCCGTGTTGGCAGTACTTATTGGCTAGTAATGCTATCCCAGGCTTCATCCAACTCCTCACCTTGCCATGGTTTCCAGAAAGTCCCCGTTACCTCCTCATTGACTGTGGAGACAAAGAGGCCTGCCTAATGGGTATGAGAGCCTGAGTTTTAAGTATTGGTGCAGTTATACTGTATATTGCTACATTCTTTGCAATACAGAGTATAACAGCCTCACTGAAGTCTACACTCTTGAAAAGTAAAGGTTCTTTTTTGACATCTATGATTCTGTGAAGAACTTTTAACATCCATGGAACCTTTCAAATGCACAAAAGGTTATTTATAGTGGAAAACGGTTCTTTAGATTACAAAAAAGAAGAAGAAAAAGAATCTTTTAAGAACTACCCTGTTAAAAAAACAGCATATGCTGGTTAGGTATGTTTTGAAGCATGGCAGCTGGTTTGAGCTGGTCCTTAGTTGGCCATGAGCTGGTTATAAGCTGGTTATGAGCTGGTCCTGAGAAGGAGATAGTTGCTTAGGACCAGCTTAGGACCAGCTCAGGACCTGCTTGAACCAGCTCAAACCAGCTGCCATGCTTCAAAACATACCTAACCAGCATATGCTGTTTTTTTTCAATAGGGTACTCGATGAAAAGTTCTTTGGGGAACCTTTATTTTTAAGAGTGTACAGATAAAACAATATTATATGTACTTCAATAACTTTTAACAGTTTAAAACAAAAGTGATAATTCAAATTCTTTTCCGGAATGTCAAAGCTGCTTTTGGCCATACAATGAAAGTAAACCATTCGCTTCTTTTGGATAGAAAAAAATAGTACAAAACGTTAGATATCTCCTATTGTGTTTCACAAAGCATGTAATTCTTACGCATGATCATATAGCCATTAATCATGTTTGTTCCGCAGCACTGCAGCGTCTGCGAGGCTGTGAGGTGCAGAGAGAAGAGCTGGATGAGATTCTGCAGGAACAGAATGAAACAAAGGGAGAACGTGCCAAACAGCCATGGGAGCTCTTTACTGACCGCAGAGTCCGCTGGCAGCTCATCACTGTGGCGGTCCTGAGCAGTGCCATGCAACTGTGTGGTAATGACTCGGTGAGTCCCTGCCTCTGTCCAATTCTGTGTCATTATATCTTTGGCTCTTAGTTGGAAATTCAAGTGTAACTGGATCACCGGTGCATTGCTTCATAAAGTGAATGTTAACCAAAAAAAACACACCCAGCCGATCATGAGAATGAATGCTTATGTTGCAGGCTTTATGTTAATATTTGAAAGGGTCTTCATGATTCTGGGGGATAAAAATGCATGCAAACAGACACACAAAGCACTTATTTAGAAGTTAAAATAGATTAGTTCATAACTTAATATTAGATAAAATATTAAACTTATAATTTGTAAAAAAAATTGTACTTATGTTAAAAAAATTGGTGTTTTTAAAAAATATTATTTCATTTATTCATTCAGTTCAAAAAAGTTCAAAAATTTACATAACTGTTTCCACAAAAGCAGCACAACTGTTTCCAAAACTGATAATAAGAAATTATTCTTGCATCAAATGAACATAGAATGATTTCTGAATGATCATGCGACACCGAAGACTGGAGTAGTGGCTGCTGAAAATTGAGCTTTGCCATCACAGGAATTAATTATATTTTAAAATATATTAAAATAGAAAACAGTTATTTTAAATTTTGCAATGCTATTGTTTTTACTGTATCAAATAAATGTAGCCTTGGTGAGCATAAGAGACTCTTTTATAAACATTAAAAGATCTTACTGACCACAAACATGAACAGTAATGAATATCATTTGTATCTTTAAAAATGCTCAGTATTAATGTTATATAGTCACTTCTAATATTGTGATAAAAGAAACATTTATTTAGTAAATTCTCTTAAGTTATTCAACATTTGTAGTTAATTGTTACCTGTTTAAAACCTTAGAAAAACATATTCGATTCTTTCCTGTAAATTAAATGAGGAACTAAAACAGCAAATTACTAATTGACTTGCCTTGCATAAAGCTTTGGTAAATCTCTCCTGTACATAACACTTTTTTACATAACTCAAAATGCTTCAGAAGTATTTAAAGTCTGTGTGTGTGTGTGTGTGTGTGTGTGTGTGTGTGTGTTTTGCACACTCAAAATTTCAAAAGATTAAGCACCATTTTTTTCAATCCTCAGATTTACTTCTATGCATCATATGTGTTCCAAGAAGCGGGTATATCTGCAGGACAGATACAATATATGGCCATTGGCACCGGGATGTGTGAATTCACCGCTTGCATTCTATGTGTGAGTCTTCCATTCATCTGTTATCAATTATGTAACTGTCCCAGAACTGTACAGGCAATCCTTTGACCCACTTGCATAGTTTGAGTGAATTAATTCATCTCGAATTCTGGGCTGATCAGTCAGGGCTGGACAAACCTTTTAGTCCCTTTTGCCAAGATATAATTTGGTTGCAGGACCTAGATTACCATTTTAATAGTGAAACTGAATACTGAATAATTCTGTGTAGAATGACAAGGCCACACATTAATTTTAAATCTGTCTCTCTGTGTGTGTGTGTGTGTGTGTGTGTGTGTGTGTGTTTGTGTGTGTGTGCAGAACCTGTTGATAGAAAGGTTGGGTAGGAGGCTGATGTTGATGGGTGGCTATGTTCTCATGACAGGATGGGCTATAGTCTTTACTCTGGCTCTTTCACTTGAGGTGTGTATTATTCAATGTTGCATTACCCCTCTTT